>NC_041398.2:135844556-136093774 GCF_900747795.2 Erpetoichthys calabaricus | reverse complement strand
CTTCTGCTACAAAATTCAGTGGCAATGACTGCTAAGGAAATGCGAAAATTAGCTGAGGGACACTCTGCCATCAAGACAGCATAGCAGAGGATAGTTTCGACCCATCGACCTCTGGGCCCAGCACGCTTCTGCTGCGCCACTCTGCTAACTCCCAAACAGCTTGTTTCAGAATGTCATTTCACTTGGATACAAGCAGCTCTTGGTGAACAACTTGCTAATGGTTTCACAGTCGTGGATAAAGAACTCTTTTGTAAAAACAGGTAAGAAGATTGATGTGACATTAGGACTTCTCAGACAGTTAAGATTTCACAGCAAAAATTAAAGATATGAAGCCTCGGGAGAACGTGACAGGAAACCGTGAAGAGAAAGAAAATTCAACCAACCACGTGAATTTTTGAAGATTTATGCCATTGGTACAATGATGCAAGAAATTATCCGTAATAGGGTCCTATAATGTGTGGATACTGTATTTGCATGCAGCTTTGATTTCAGATGCTGTTTTCTACTTAGTTCTTTCAAGTGCTTAACGTGAATTAGCTTGTTAGGCGGAAGAGTTCATACTCCACCAACACACTTTGGAAGACCCTCCAAGAGGTAAGAAACGGTGCCGGAAAAATAGAAAAATAGAACACACACCATTAGGCAGGTGGGATTTAACTTCCGTATCTGCACCCTTCAAATTCCTTCCATTGGATGGAACAAGTAAAGGTTAACAGCTGAAAACAGAATAAGAGAAAGAAGAAGGAGAAATAGAGGAAACCAGCATAAAATCAGAGATTTTCATTGTAATTTTGTTAGATGTCTATTCTCTTTATTCTGGAAGAGAGAGTTAGAGATTGAGAGACACACATGGAAAAAGAAACAGAGATAGGGATAGGGGAGGAAGAAAATGTCATTGGAATTTTCTACCAACTTGCCCAGGATTTTGGCAAATGTCCTCAAAGTAAACGTACTGTGAAAGGGCAGTTTTGACCAAGACATCCCAGATGGGACTCGAACCCACAATCCCTGGCTTAGGAGGCCAATGCCTTATCCATTAGGCCACTGGGAAAAAATGTGGTATGCTGGAATTGTACATTTCTTGTTGCTTCTAATTAGATCTGAGTGGAACAAAAAGAGAAGAGAACCGTTTAGGTCATGTAGGAGCGTTTCTTTCCTGTAATACTTTCAACAATGCAGTGGGTTTCTCTACAGTTGCTTCTGCTACAAAATTCATTGGCAATGACTAATAAGGAAATGCGAAAATTAGCTGAGGGACACCCTGCCATCAAGACGGCATAGCAGAGGATGGTTTCGATCCATCGACCTCTGGGCCCAGCACGCTTCCGCTGCGCCACTCTGCTAACTCCCAAACAGCTTGTTTCAGAATGTCATTTCACTTGGATACAAGCAGCTCTTGGTGAACAACTTGCTAATGGTTTCACAGTCGTGGATAAAGAACTCTTTTGTAAAAACAGGTAAGAAGATTGATGTGACATTAGGACTTCTCAGACAGTTAAGATTTCACAGCAAAAATTAAAGATATGAAGCCTCGGGAGAACGTGACAGGAAACCGTGAAGAGAAAGAAAATTCAACCAACCACGTGAATTTTTGAAGATTTATGCCATTGGTACAATCATGCAAGAAATTATCCGTAATAGAGTCCTGCAATGTGTGGATACTGTATTTTCATGCAGCTTTGAATTCAGATGCTGTTTTCTAATTAATTCTTTCAAGTGCTTAACGTGAATTAGCTTGTTAGGCGGAAGAGTTCATCCTCCACCAACACACTTTGGAAGACCCTCCAAGAGGTAAGAAACGGTGCCGGAAAAATAGAAAAATAGAACACACACCATTAGGCAGGTGGGATTTAACTTCCGTATCTGCACCCTTCAAATTCCTTTCATTGGATGGAACAAGTAACGCTTTAACAACTGAAAACAGAATAAGAGAATGAAGAAGGAGAAATAGAGGAAACCGGCATAAAATCAGAGATTTTCATTGTAATTTTGTTAGATGTCTATACTCTTTATTCTGGAAGAGAGAGTTAGAGATTGAGAGAAACACATGGAAAAAGAAACAGAGATAGGGATATGGGAGGAAGAAAATGTCATTGAAATTTTCTGCCAACTTGCCGAGGATTTTGGCAAATGTCCTCAAAGTAAACATACTGTGAAAGGGCAGTTTTGACCAAGACATCCCAGATGGGACTCGAACCCACAATCCCAGGCTTCGAAGGCCAATGCCTTATCCATTAGGCCACTGGGACAAAATGTGGCTTGCTGGAATTGTACATTTCTTGTTGCTTCTAATTAGATCTGAGTGGTAAAAAAAGATGAGAACACCATTTAGCGTATGTAGGAGCGTTTCTTTCATGTAATACATTCAACAATGCAGTGGGTTTCTCTACAGTTGCTTCTGCTACAAAATTCAGTGGCAATGACTGCTAAGGAAATGCGAAAATTAGCTGAAGGACACCCTGCTATCAAGACGGCATAGCAGAGGATGGTTTCAATCCATCGACCTCTGGGTTAGGGGCCCACCACGCATCCGCTGCGCCACTCTGCTAACTCTCAAACAATTTGTTTTAGAATGCTATTTCTGTTGGATACAAGCAGCTCTTGGTGAACAACTTGCTAATGGTTTCACAGTCATGGATAAAGAACTCCTTTGTAAAAACAGGTAAGAAGATTGATGTGACATTAGGACTTCTCAGACAGTTAAGATTTCACAGCAAAAATTAAAGATATGAAGCCTCGGGAGAACGTGACAGGAAACCGTGAAGAGAAAGAAAATTCAACCAACCACGTGAATTTTTGAAGATTTATGCCATTGGTACAATCATGCAAGAAATTATCCGTAATAGAGTCCTACAATGTGTGGATACTGTATTTGCATGCAGCTTTGATTTCAGATGCTGTTTTCTAATTAATTCTTTCAAGTGCTTAACGTGAATTAGCTTGTTAGGCGGAAGAGTTCATCCTCCACCAACACACTTTGGAAGACCCTCCAAGACTTAAGAAATGGTGCCGGAAAAATAGAAAAATAGAACACACACCATTAGGCAGGTGGGATTTAACTTCCATATCTGCACCCTTCAAATTCCTTTCATTGGATGGAACAAGTAACGGTTTAACAACTGAAAACAGAATAAGAGAATGAAGAAGGAGAAATAGAGGAAACCGGCATAAAATCAGAGATTTTCATTGTAATTTTGTTAGATATCTATACTCTTTATTCTGGAAGAGAGAGTTAGAGATTGAGAGAAACACATGGAAAAAGAAACAGAGATAGGGATATGGGAGGAAGAAAATGTCATTGAAATTTTCTGCCAACTTGCCAAGGATTTTGGCAAATGTTCTCCAACTAAATGTACTGTGAAAGGGCAGTTTCGACCAAGACATCCCAGATGGGACTCGAACGCACAATCCCTGGCTTCGAAGGCCAATGCCTTATCCATTAGGCCACTGGGACAAAATGTAGTAGGATGGATTTGTACATTTCTTGTTGCTTCTAATTAGATCTGAGTGGAACAAAAAGAGAAGAGAACCGTTTACCTCATGTAGGAGCGTTTCTTTCCTGTAATACTTTCAACAATGCAGTGGGTTTCTCTACAGTTGCTTCTGCTACAAAATTCAGTGGCAATGACTGCTAAGGAAATGCGAACATTAGCTGAAGGACACCCTGCTATCAAGACAGCATAGCAGAGGATGGTTTCGATCCATCGACCTCTGGGTTAGGGGCCCACCTCGCATTCGCTGCGCCACTCTGCTAACTCTAAAACAATTTGTTTCAGAATGCTATTTCTCTTGGATACAAGCAGCTCTTGGTGAACAACTTGCTAATGGTTTCACAGTAGTGGATAAAGAACTCCTTTGTAAAAACAGGTAAGAAGATTGATGTGACATTAGGACTTCTCAGACAGTTAAGATTTCACAGCAAAAATTAAAGATATGAAGCCTCGGGAGAACGTGACAGGAAACTGTGAAGAGAAAGAAAATTCAACCAACCACGTGAATTTTTGAAGATTTATGCCATTGGTACAATCGTGCAAGAAATTATCCGTAATAGGGTCCTATAATGTGTGGATACTGTATTTGCATGCAGCTTTGATTTCAGATGCTGTTTTCTAATTAATTCTTTCAAGTGCTTAACGTGAATTAGTTTGTTAGGTGGAAGAGTTCATCCTCCACCAAAACCGTTTGGAAGACCCTCCAAGAGGTAAGAAACGGTGCCGGAAAAATAGAAAAATAGAACATACACCATTTACCAGGTGGGATTTAACTTCTGTATCTGCACCCTTCAAATTCCTTCCATTGCATGGAACAAGTAAAGGTTTAACAGCTGACAACAGAATAAGAGAAATACCAGCATAAAATCAGAGATTTTCATTGGAATTTTGTTGGATGTCTATACTCTTTCTTCTGGAAGAGAGAGTTAGAGATTGAGAGACACACATGGAAAAAGAAACAGAGATAGGGATAGGGGAGGAAGAAAATGTCATTGGAATTTTCTACCAACTTGCCCAGGATTTTGGCAAATGTCCTCAAAGTAAACATACTGTGAAAGGGCAGTTTTGACCAAGACATCCCAAATGGGACTCGAACCCACAATCCCTG
This sequence comes from Erpetoichthys calabaricus, assembly GCF_900747795.2. Taxonomy (NCBI): domain Eukaryota; kingdom Metazoa; phylum Chordata; class Cladistia; order Polypteriformes; family Polypteridae; genus Erpetoichthys; species Erpetoichthys calabaricus. The sequence continues at coordinate 136,089,175 of NC_041398.2, read as the reverse complement.
GCTTAGGAGGCCAATGCCTTATCCATTAGGCCACTGGGAAAAAATGTGGTATGCTGGAATTGTACATTTCTTGTTGCTTCTAATTAGATCTGAGTGGAACAAAAAGAGAAGAGAACCGTTTAGCTCATGTAGGAGCGTTTCTTTCCTGTAATACTTTCAACAATGCAGTGGGTTTCTCTACAGTTGCTTCTGCTACAAAATTCAGTGGCAATGACTGCTAAGGAAATGTGAAAATTAGCTGAGGGACACCCTGCCATCAAGACAGCATAGCAGAGGATAGTTTCGACCCATCGACCTCTGGGCCCAGCACGCTTCCGCTGCGCCACTCTGCTAACTCCCAAACAGCTTGTTTCAGAATGTCATTTCACTTGGATACAAGCAGCTCTTGGTGAACAACTTGCTAATGGTTTCACGGTCGTGGATAAAGAACTCTTTTGTAAAAACAGGTAAGAAGATTGATGTGACATTAGGACTTCTCAGACAGTTAAGATTTCACAGCAAAAATTAAAGATATGAAGCCTCGGGAGAACGTGACAGGAAACCGTGAAGAGAAAGAAAATTCAACCAACCACGTGAATTTTTGAAGATTTATGCCATTGGTACAATCATGCAAGAAATTATCCGTAATAGAGTCCTACAATTTGTGGATACTGTATTTGCATGCAGCTTTGATTTCAGATGCTGTTTTCTAATTAATTCTTTGAAGTGCTTAACGTGAATTAGCTTGTTAGGCGGAAGAGTTCATCCTCCACCAACACACTTTGGAAGACCCTCCAAGAGGTAAGAAACGGTTCCGGAAAAATAGAAAAATAGAACACACACCATTAGGCAGGTGGGATTTAACTTCCGTATCTGCACCCTTCAAATTCCTGTCATTGGATGGAACAAGTAACGCTTTAACAACTGAAAACAGAATAAGAGAAAGACGAAGGAGAAATAGAGGAAACCGGCATAAAATCAGAGATTTTCATTGTAATTTTGTTAGATGTCTATTCTCTTTATTCTGGAAGAGAGAGTTAGAGATTGAGAGACACACATGGAAAAAGAAACAGAGATAGGGATAGGGGAGGAAGAAAATGTCATTGAAATTTTCTGCCAACTTGCCGAGGATTTTGGCAAATGTTCTCCAACTAAATGTACTGTGAAAGGGCAGTTTTAACCAAGACATCCCAGATGGGACTCAAACCCACAATCCATGGCTTCGAAAGCCAATGCCTTATCCATTAGGCCACTGGGACAAAATGTGGCTTGCTGGAATTGTACATTTCTTGTTGCTTGTAATTAGATCTGAGTGGTAAAAAAAGAGAAGAGAACCATTTAGCTTATGTAGGAGCGTTTCTTTCCTGTAATACATTCAACAATGCAGTGGGTTTCTCTACAGTTGCTTCTCCTACAAAATTCAGTGGCAATGACTGCTAAGGAAATTTGAAAATTAGCTGAAGGACACCCTGCTATCAAGACGGCATAGCAGAGGATGGTTTCGATCCATCGACCTCTGGTTTATGGGCCGAGCACGCTTCCGCTGCGCCACTCTGCTAACTCCAAAACATTTTGTTTCAGAATGCTATTTCTCTTGGATACAAGCAGCTCTTGGTGAACAACTTGCTAATGGTTTCACAGTCGTGGATAAAGAACTCTTTTGTAAAAACAGGTGAGAAGATTGATGTGACATTAGGACTTCTCAGACAGTTAAGATTTCACAGCAAAAATTAAAGATATGAAGCCTCGGGAGAACGTGACAGGAAACCGTGAAGAGAAATAAAATTCAACCAACCACGTGAATTTTTGAAGATTTATGCCATTGGTACAATCATGCAAGAAATTATCCGTAATAGGGTCCTACAATGTGTGGATATTTGCATGCAGCTTTGATTTCAGATGCTGTTTTTTTTTTTTTTTTTTTTTAATATTTTTATTTTATTAATTTTCATTGTAATCATTCCATACAAACAGATCAATTTATAACCCAACAAATTTGAAAACAAATCAAACCCCACCCCTGAGAAGGAGAGCTTAGCTAAAGGAAAATTTCTTTAAGCTTTTTAATAAGGCAACATTAGACAAAAGAAGGGGAGAAGTAAATATCTATATAAATAAGAGATGGAGAAGGGACTTAAATGCAATAATAGTTAATTCTTTTATTCTAAAATAATATTGATTAAATCCTGCCAAGTTTTGAAAAAATTTTGTACAGATCCTCTAACTGAAAATTTGATTTTTTCCAATTTCAAATAATATAAAACATCAGTTTCCCACTGACTTATAAGAGGAGAATTAGGATTCTTCCAATTTAACAAAATAAGTCTACGTGCCAAGAGTGTAGTGAATGCAATCACCGTTTGCTTGTCCTTCTCCAATTCCAGTCCATCTGGAAGGACACCAAACACAGCTGTTAGTGGGTTAGGAGGGATTGTGATACTAAGGCTGTCTGAGAGGCACTTAAAAATTTTTGTCCAAAATGATGTTAGTTTGGTGCAGGCCCAGAACATGTGACCCAGTGAGGCAGGAGCTTGGTTGCAGCGCTCGCAGGTTGGATCCTGGCCTGGAAACATTTTGGACAGTTTTAAGCGAGACAGATGAGCTCGATATATAATTTTTAGTTGAATAATTCTATGCTTTGCGCATATAGAACTCAAGTGAATTCTCTGCTTTGCTACCTTCCACTCGTTTTCTGATATATTGATTAAGAGATCTTCTTCCCAATGTCCTCTTGGATCTTTGAAAGGTAGGGACTCTGATAAGATTTTATATATTGCGGAAATAGTGTTTGTTTCCTTGGAATTGAGCAGTATTTTTTCCAGCATTGTGGAGGGTGCAAGGTGGGGGAAATCGGGCAATTTCTGTTTAACAAAATTTCTAATTTGAAGATAGTAAAAGAAATGTGTAGCTGGGAGGTTAAATTTTGAACGTAATTGTTCAAAAGATGTAAATATGTTGTCTATATAAAGATCTCTGAGCATTTTATTCCCAAAACTTTTCCAGGTATTAAAAACTGGATATACTTGCGAAGGTTGAAAGAGGTGGTTCCCTTGCAGAGGTGCCACTGATAAAAGATTTTCCATCTTAAAATGCTTCCTAATTTGGTTCCATATTCTGAGTGAGTAAAGCACAATTGGGTTATTAGTATATTTGCGATAACTTTCATTTATTGGAGAGCAGAGCAGGGAATATAAAGAAGTACTACAGGATTTTACTTCTATTGCAGACCAAGCCTGTGTATGTGCATTTATTTGTGTCCAGGTTTTTATGGCTTGTATGTTTGCTGCCCAATAATAAAACTGAAAATTAGGTAAAGCCATGCCACCTTCTGCCTGAGGTCTTTGTAGGGTCGCTCTTCGGATACGTGGGTGTTTTGAGTTCCAAATGAATGAGGTTATTATTGAATCTAACCGTTTAAAAAACGATTTATTGATATATATTGAAATGTTTTGAAATAAAAAGAGAAGTTTAGGAAGGATATTCATCTTAACAATGTTAATTCTTCCGGCTAGAGTGAGATGAAGGGTTGACCATCTATGCAAGTCTTGCTTAATTTTTTCCATACAGACGCCAAAATTTTGCTGATAAAGAGCTTTATGTTTACTTGTGATATTTACCCCTAGGTATTTAAACTGATCTGCTATGGTAAAAGGTAGGGTGTCTATTTTAATATTATATGCTTGTGAGTTCACTGGAAAGAGTATACTTTTATTCAGATTAATTCTAAGACCAGATATCTTTTGAAATTCTGTTAGTGCTGTTAAAACAGCAGGGACAGTGTTTTCTGGGTCCGATATATATAAGACCATATCATCTGCATATAGAGAAATTTTCTGTTCCAGTCCTTCTCTGACAATCCCCTTTATCTGATGAGAATTTCGGCAGTGAACCGCCAGTGGTTCAATAGCGATTGCAAACAACAGTGGCGACAAGGGACATCCTTGTCTGGTACCACGTTCTAGTTTAAAGTAGTCTGAGCAAATTTTATTAATACAAACTGAAGCTTCTGGACTGGTATACAGTAGTTTAATCCAAGCACAAATATTCGGGCCAAACCCAAATTTCTCCAATGCAGTGAAAAGGTAATTCCATTCGATCATGTCAAATGCCTTTTCTGCGTCTAATGATAGTAATATCTCTGGGGTGTTTGATTTTACTGGTGAATATATAACATTAAACAAGCGTCGGAGATTTGAAGATAGATGTCGGCCTTTAATAAATCCAGTTTGATCTTGTGATATTACCGAGGGCAGCACTTTCTCCATCCTTCTAGCTAGGATTTTTGAGAGTATCTTAACATCATTATTCAGGAGTGAAATTGGTCTATATGATGCACATTGTAACAAGTCCTTATTTTGTTTAGGAAAGACGGTGATTAATGCTTGTCGAAATGTTTGAGGTAGTATTTGGTGGTCTTTAGCTTCTGTAAATGTTACCAATAAGAGTGGAGCTAGCTGAGTGGAGAATTTCTTATAAAACTCTACGGGGTAACCATCAGGGCCTGATGATTTCCCGCTTTGTAGTGACTTTATAGCGTCTAGTAATTCTGTTAGCGTTAGAGGTTTATCTAGTTCCTCAGCACTTAAAGCATCTATTTGTGGTATTTGTGAATTATCCAGAAATGCATTAGATTGCGTGTTGTCTTCTTTGGGCTCAGTGGAATATAAAGACTTATAGTAATCTCTAAATGTGTGCATTATTTTATTATGGTCGATGATTTCTTCTCCATTCTTGTTGGTGATTACTGGTATTGCATTGTGAACTTCTTGTTTATGAATTTGTTGAGCTAAAAGCTTATTAGCTTTTTCTCCGTGTTCATAGTAATGCTGTCTAGACTTATAAATAAGTTGTTCAGTTTCTTTAGTTGTTAAGATGTTAAGTTCTGTATGCAGGGCCTGCCTTTTCCTGTGAAGAGCTTCACTTGGACGCCTGGCTTGTTCTTCATCTATTCTAGTAATTTCATTTCTTAGCTCTGACACTTTCTTGGTTTCTAATTTATTTCTATGGGAAAGATATGAAATAATCTGGCCTCTTAGGAAGGCCTTTAGAGTTTCCCAGAGTGTTCCTGCAGAAACTTCTGTAGACGTGTTTGTCTCTAGGAAGAAGCTGATTTGTTTGGATATAAATTCTGTGCAGTTCTCGTCTGCCAATAAAAGAGGGTTAAGACGCCATCTGCGAGGTGAGTACGAGGGGCTTATTGATTTTAGCTCCAAGACTAGAGGGGCATGGTCAGAGATAACAATTGTGTCATATTTGCATGATTTAATTGTAGGCAGGAAATTATTATCTATAAAAAAATAATCAATTCTTGAGTAGCTATAATGCACTGGTGAGTAGAACGAATATGTTCTTGAGTTTGGGTTAAGAAACCTCCAGGGGTCTGATAAGTTGTGATCATTTAAAAACTGTGTAATTATCTTTGCAGTATTAGATGTCGTCCCCCCTGTCACGGGAGTCCTATCTAAGAGTGGATTTAAAACACAATTAAAGTCCCCAGCCATTATAATTTTATGAGTGTTCACATTGGGAATGGATGCAAATAGATTTTGCATGAATTCCTTATCATCAACATTGGGTGCATAAACATTTATCAAAATCATTTTACTGTTATATAAGTTGCCCATGACCATCACATATCTCCCTTCAGGGTCCGACACTACCTCTGATGCTACAAATGGAGCTGTTCTATGTATGAGAATTCCCACCCCTCTAGTTTTCTTTATAAAGCTAGAATGGAACATTTGGCCAGTCCAGTCTTTTTGTAATCTGAACTGATCCTTGGTTAGTAAGTGGGTCTCCTGTAAAAATACTATTTTAGCGTTTAAGCCTGTTAGGTGAGAGCATACTTTCTTTCTCTTCAATTCGTGATTCAGGCCTTTAACATTCCAGCTCACAAAGTTAACTGTCCCATCATGGAGACATTGATTCTGAGTTTTTAATGTCATTTTATAGTTTTAATTGGTAATATGGCAGTTTTAATCTTAGTTTCAAGATTCCCCAGGAGTTGTTGCATGTTAGCCTGTTGCTGCATTGATATTTATAATTATAAGGATTATAAGAATAGATTAGATATAACCTGCTCTCCTTCTCTCCCCCCTTTATCCCCCCACCCCCCATTTTTCCTCCCCACATGAGGCTAGACCCCACTTCGCGATGTTCCAGTCCTCTGACATACGAAGAGACAGAGCACGTCCAAAACAAAACAAACCCCACCCTGCAGCGGCGTTACAGAATTAAAACAGAGATATCTTTTACAGTTAAATCCTTAATACTATCTGCCGAAAATGTTCTCATTAACAATATTTAAGCTTGAAATAATCTTCAGCGCTTTTAAGTTAAGATATTAAGATTAAAAAAAAAAAAAAACAACCCTGGGAGTGATTTTAAAAACTAGTCTAGGATAAACCTGGTAATTCATACTGTAATAGTATAATGGTAATTGTATAAATAATAGAACAAGCATTAAACCAAGGGTATGAAGTTAAACAGTCTACTTTAAGGTATAGTAAAATAAAAAAAAAAAATAAATAAATAAAAAGGAATAAAAAAATAAATAAATAAAACGAATCCTACTTTAATCACTTCCACATTTTCACACTCACGTCTATAACTCTATAACTCTGATTAAAACATAAACATATAACATATAAAGTCCAGATAAAAAAAAAAAAAAAAAAAAAAAAAAAAAAAAGAAAATAAGAGATGTATAATTATAATACCAGTCTCTTTAAACATGGATCCAGCGATCAGATCATAGGTCTTTCCCGTGCCTTGATAGAATACGGCTCTTTAATTTTAATTAACTTTCAAAAAAGTGTCGGAAACAGCTTCTTTAATTCTTTTTCAGCTTCTTCTTTGCTGAAGAAAATATAATGTCCATCTTGAACTTCCACTTTCAGTTTGGCAGGATACAAGAGGCTGTATTTGATATCGGCTTCCCGTAGCATCCGTTTAATGTCGTTGTAGGATCTGCGTTTTGCAGCTGTTGATGGTGAGAAGTCGGGAAAAATACGAATAAGATTATTTTCGAATATAATCTCTTGCTTGTGTCTGAGAAGTGCCATCACATCAAGCTTACATCTTAGTCGTTCGAAGCGGACAATAAAAGACCTAGATTTAAAGGCGCTTGGTATCTTTGTGCGATAAGCCGTGGCTATCTCATTGTCGAGTTTAAAGTCATCTCCAATTATTTTAGACAGTAATTCGACTGCAAATTTCACTGGGCTTGAGCTTTCTCGTTTCTCAGGTATACCCTCAATTCTTATATTATTTCTTCTGCACCCATCCTCCAGGGCTGCAAGTCTGTCTCCAAATTTTTTGTATTCCGAGTTCGCAGCTGTGGCTTTTTCATCGGCGTTAGATGCCATTTGTTCCGCTGTTTCCACTCGAGCCGTGAGTCCCTGCTTAACGTCTTCCAGCTGATCTGAAACGTCATTAATATGATCATCAAGCCTTTTCAGTTTGGAGTTAGTTTCTTCAATGTGTTCCACTAATTTCTCCAACATGCCTTTAAAGTTCACGTCGAAACGTTCAAATAGACGCGTTTCCTTATCTTTGTTATCTTTCTTGAGCTCAGTGGCCACCTTCTTAAGATCATTTGTGTTATCTTTCTTAAGCTCATTCATGGCCGTAACCATGGCAGTGGCCAGTGTAGTGTTCATCTCTTTCTGTGTAGCTATCTGTGTAGCGATCATCTCTTTCAGTTCGGACAGTTCGCTTCTGCTTTCGTGCTCCGCAAGTGAAAATGCAGCTCCTGTTACAGGCTCGCGATGAGTAGATGAGAGCACGTCCTGCAGAGCCCTTTCTAGTCTCGAATGATCCTCAGAAATCGGTGATCCCTCGCGACCTGTATCACTTGCGCCTTCGCTCCCATTTTCACTCTCGATTGGAGACGATGCTGTTTTCTACTTAATTCTTTCAAGTGCTTAACGTGAATCAGCATGTTAGGCGGAAGAGTTCATCCTCCACCAACACACTTTTGAAGACCCTCTAAGAGGTAAGAAACGGTGCCAGAAAAATAGAACACACACCATTAGACAGGTGGGATTTAACTTCCGTATCTGCACCCTTCAAATTCCTTCCATTGGAGGGAACAAGTAAAGGTTTAACAGCTGAAAACAGAATTAGAGAAAGAAGAAGGAGAAATAGAGGAAACTGGTTTAAAAGTTTTTCATTGGAATTTTGTTAGATGTGTATACTCTTTATTCTGAAAGAGAGAGATAAAGATTCAGAGAAACACATAGAAACAGATACAGAGATAGGGAAAGGGGAGGAAGAAAAGTTTCTATTTTGGAATTATATATTTCTTGTTACTGGTAATGAGATCGAAGAGGAAAAAAGAGAAGAGTTCCATTTGGCTTATGGAGGAGAATTTCTTTTCTGTCATACTTTCAACTATCCATTGTTTTTTTTCTACAGTTGCTTCTCCTACACAGTTCAGCAGCAGTGACTGAATAAGGAAATGGTAAAAGAAAGTGTTGGCAACACTGCCATCAAAACGGCATAGTAGAGGATTGTTTTTATTCATTGACTTCTGGCCTCAGGACACTTCCACTCTGCTACACTGTGTTTTTCTGAACGTCAATTCACTTGGATACAATATGCTCTTGGTTCACAACCTGCTAATGGTTCAGATTGGCATGGATAAAGAACTACTTCATAAAAAGGGGTAAGAAGAGGGATGTGAGTTTATGCCTTCTCACATAGTTAAAATTTTTTATATGAAAAATTAAAGGCATGAAGCCTCGAGTGAAAATAATGGGAACTCAAGTACAGATAGAAAATTCAACCATGTTCGTTGATGAAGACTTATGCCATTCGAACAACCATTCATTAATCAATTTGAGAGTGTGTTTTCTCACATCAGGATCTTGGGTACTAGATTATTTTTCCACAGCACACCAGTTGAAATACACTTGTGTTGGCTATCAGTATTACATTTAATTAGTTATTGATGATGATGAACAATTGAGGATGACATTTAAGCAGTTTTAACACAATTTTGAATGTATGCCCATTTAGGAGATGCTTATGCTTTCAATTAAATCAGTCTTCAGCAGTGCATTTAAAATCTACAGTTGGTCTGATCGTTTAGTTTTTGTATGATATATCTGTGTTTTATATACTATGCCAATTTGAGAATTAACAGAAGATTTTTTTTTTATTTTTGTTGGTGCTTGGCCTTGCTTTCTTATTGCCTTCTTTCCAACTTACCTATTGGGAAGGTAAATTCAGGGTGTATTTGCTTAAGTAGTATTTTGTTAAATGTTCAGGTTTAAGGTCATTGTTTATGTTTAAGCTATGCCATTAATTTTTTTCAATGTTTTTCAAATTCCTTTGTATGAATTCTACAGTATTTTTGCTATTCAGTGTGTAAATACTTATTTTTTGATTACATGTTTAAATGTTTAATGCAGTTAATCAGGATTGATTTCATACAATGATGCAATTAATTAGTTAATTTTTTTAACGGATTCCCAGTCCAAGTATTATTTCATACTTTGCACTCTTCCAGTTCCTTGATTTATCGTAAGGAAAGATTTCAATGTTGATAACAGAACTAGAAGAAAAAAAGAACAACAAGAGGAAAATCAAAGAGATGTTAGCATTTGCAGCAAATAGGTTGCAATGATTGTAAATTCTGCTAGAGAGAGAGAGATCGGAAGAAGATGGCATAGCCAAGTGCTTTGGAAAAGGCAAAATGTTTGATTTTCAACAACAGTCAAAAACATTTCACATTGGATTAAAATCTCCTATTTTTTTTGGTTTTCCAGCCACTTGCTTATCCATTAGAAATACAGATTTGTTATTGGTTCTGAGTAGGTTGGGCCATAATCGGGTTACAACTTTGTCTGAACACAATTTGCATCAAGAACACTTTCAAAAATGCAGTATTTGTATCCTTATAAAAAGTGCATAAAACCTTTGTTGACAGTATTAGAGAGTCTCTGAGTAAGTACTCCTAATTCAACATAATCAATGAATGTTAATAATATATTCCACGTCATCTCATATGCACTGTGATATGTGATTGTGGAAAGACAGGAGACACATAACTCTTTTTTTTGTGTAGATTATTTTTGGGTTTAATGTACGGGGTGATGGTCAACAGCACATAAATGTAAAGATTATTTTGTAGGAATAGACACATCGTAATATAACATGGATTTATATAACTACCTTAAGCATCACCACAAAATATGAGGTGGCTATGAAGTCTAAAAAGACTCCATCCTAACCTGTTTTCCTCATCACATTACTAACCACCATAGCAAATACATTTTTAATACATCCCATTAACCATTAAGTTGCAGCTGGGTCATGGAGACTACAGATGTGACTCCTCATTACCTGGCAACAGATTAATAATATGGTGAATCCCTTCTCATAACTACTTTTTGAAAGTTACATTACTCACTCTATATGACAAACTTTGAACAGAACCTGAATAGGTGTTGAGATGTTAAAAATATTTGTGGCTACCACAGACCAACTGTTTAGCAGAGCCATGGAGACGCATATGTAATTTACTGGTGTGCTGTTTCCTTCACACTGAGAAGCCAGTCTAGAAGCTGTGTTTCTTTTCATGACAATAAAATGGGTGGGGCTATTGCACTGGGCTAATGGACACTTTTGCCTCATGTAATTTGCAGGAGGAGATCATTAGCTGCATAATCACTTATCTTTACAGATACTAATAAATCCACTGTTTTGGGCACAGACTATATCTTGGCAAAAGATTGGCTGTTTGCTTCATTGTTGTCTTAATAGTGTAATTTAATAGTCACAATGAATATAACCAAAATCATACAAAAGGAATGAGAAACTTGACTTAAGGAAAAAAAGGTTATTGTTTGTCATTAAACTGTTTGCATTATATTATATCATTATACATTATATTCCTATATAATACGCTACTGTGGCTGTCTGTTTGTCTGTCCAGAATTTTAAATCACCTGTAGCACGCAAACCATTTGAACTATTGACCTGAAATTTGGTACACATATACTACGTGATGTCTACTATCCGCTTTCGGGGTGGTGATTGACCTCCAAGGTTATTCCTCTTTATATTTTTATTTTATTGTAGAATCTACTCCATCATTCTCATCCCCTACCACCTCAACCGTCACTTCCTCTACCTCTTCATATCTTAAATCATTCTTGAGACAGATTGAAGACTTAAGTGCCAGCTTAAGTGAAAAATTAAGAAAAACGTACTAAGTAATTGCAACACAAACACTGACTTAATCAGTTTTAATGCGAAAAGATGCCGATGAAAGAAAAGAAGTGGGCCGCCAGAGTGGAGAAAAGAAGAGCTGCTCAGGAAGCAGCAAGCGCATCAACCACTGAGCATATGAATGCTAAACATACAGAGAAAGAGTATGGAAACTATGAATGTTCAAGTCAAGTGTATTCATTGCACGTTATTGTGAAGTGTGCCATTACTGGTATATTTATATTTTAGTGACATTTCACTGTATATTTTTGCTATTGCAAATAATGTTCCAAGATTTAGATCTCCCTGGATCGATATATATGACAATTCTGGATTATCTTAATGAACATTACTATGATTTACAGATGCTTAACATAGCCTGCACCCCTGACTACAACCTGCCTGAAGATGGGGCCTGAGCTGCCTTGAAAGCTTGCATATTATAATCTGTTCAGTTCGCCAATAAAAGGTGTCATTTTGCTTGACTACTCATTGCATCCATAATGGCCAACATGGTTCAACATCCTGCTACTACATCACAGAATTAGAAAAAGTGGGCTATAGCTTTCCAGGTGAGCTCATTTCAGTTTTGGCCTAGTGTTGTTAATTTATCTTTTTCTTCAGTCTTTAAACTTTATAATGATATGAGTCAACTGCAACAAACCTGTTCATTTTCCTAATTTTAGGGGTCAATGTTCATACAGAAGTGAAGATTGAACCAGACATCAAACTCAGGTTGCCATCCTTTGTTGTGCAATTAAACCTTGCTTTCTGAACCTTAGGTGCAAGGAGACAGATTTTGCATTTTTTTTCTCCTTTTCCTGTTAAATTCCTTTGGAATTCTTGCAGCTAAAAGTAACTGAAGTTTCTTTTCTTAATTTCTACAGACTGTGTATGGTTCAGAATATTTTTCCAAGGCTTTGCAAGCCTGCTGTACACATGCCTTCATTATTGGTAGCAAATACAGATACAAGTAGGACTTTTCTTTCTAAAAGCCAGTATGGAAGCCCAGTAACAGATATAGATCTGCAATGTAATTTTTGCGAAGACCAGCATCTCATTTGACAGTAACAGTGTGACCACAAACAAGCAGTTTAAGGTTCATCGCTAGAAAATGTGTTTAATTGTGAAAGTGTTCACGGAAGACACTTTAGCCTCCAATTTTTTTTTCAACTGGTGGATAAGATTAACCAAAGAAATGCGTAAATAATGGAATCCTTAACAAAACTGCCTATTCCTGAGAGTATTTAACACTTACGTAACTTATGAATACCCAAACAAAGACCGGGACCACATATTATAGCCTGCCCCTGACAGTATCAGAGATCACAATCTGCTCCCAATTCCTTACTACTGAAATGATTTAACCTAAACAAGCAGATCATAGCTTACTTCAATGAACAATGGGCCAATTTGACCTGGGTTATTGGATCCTACAGAACCTGTATTAGTATCTCAATCCCTCATTCTGCAGGACACCTAACTCCAAGTGACTGCTAATGTCACAAAAACACTGCAGCAAACTTTCTTGGCCTCTAAACCTATGCTTATTTGCAGAAACACAAGACATATGAAGCACTAGAAGTTAAAATAGCAGAAAACACTCAACCTAATTGATTTAAGCCAAGTTCCACATAGAAAGATTTACATCAGATAATTCATTTGGGTTTTTAGCTGTTGCTGTCTTCATCTTCTTAATCCAGCTGAGATGTTCTTTAAAAGTGCAAGTACACCATCTTCTTTTAGGCCAGTTGTGATGCGTGTGAACAATGGAATGTTATTGCAGGTGGCAAGCTTACAATGGTACTAAAGAAATTCTTCCAAATCCTCTCCTTTATAGGGTGTGTTGGTGGCTGACTATACAAGAATTAGCAACAGCTTCCTCAGCTGTAATCATAAAATTTATAATCCATATTACTAACCGAAGGTTATGGATGCAGGGCGCAGGGAGCATCGAAGCGCACGCGCACTGCCGCACTGCAACGAGCCCGCCCATAGCTAACGACACAGCCACAGAAAACACGCCTACCAGTGTGATCGCCACTGCAACAAGCCCGCCCATAGCTAACGACACAGCCACAGAAAACACACCCGCTAGACAAATGAAGCACACGAAACAGCTCCCAGGCAAACGAGTCACGGTCTAAAAAATGAAACAGCTCAACTAACTGAAATACAAATCCGAGCCCATAGCTAACGACACTGCCACGGAGAAAACAAAAACGAAACGATTCAGCGCATATGTGAATCACATTACAGTATTACAGTACGGAATCCCCAACCTGAGGTAACGCGTGCACGCCATTGGCACACGCACGATGACCCGCTAGACTAGATGTACCAGACTCGTCCGTTTGCTTAAGCTGTACAAATCCGAGCCCATAGCTAACGACACTGCCACAGAGAAAACAAAAACGAAACCATTCAGCGCATATTTGAATCACATTACAGTATTACAGTACGGAATCCACAATGAAAGAGCTCAACTAAATACAAACACAAGCCCGTATTGCTACGACCTGTAGATGAGCCCGTATGGATAAAAGGAATGAACAAGGGTGCCCACACAAAGAGACCGCTTTAGTACAAATATGTTTATTTAGTTAAATGAAAACTTTACCATGGCTACAACCTGTACACTAAACCTGAGGTAGAGCGTGCACGCCAGGTTGTACAGCCGCCCGAGCGCGACCGCCCACACCACCGCATATACAACGTTCGTTTAGTAATGTAGCCCTCCATGCCCGGATGGCCACTTTAGCACGCAAATCCGCTGCCCTCGGCAAACGACTTCTCGCTGACGACACAGCCATAGAAAAACAAACACGCGACTGCATGGCTGAAAACAATAGATGAAGTCGCCTACAACTGAGTCACAGCTCTAAAATGAAACCGCTTTAGTACAAATATGTTTATTTAATTAAATGAACTGTCCCAGGACGCACCCACCCTCCATGATATTTCATCCCTCCAAGTATCAGAGGGAACAGAAAGTGATTGCCATTCTTGGATTTGCAATTCTTTCAAGAATCGCGGGCTTGCTGGTTTCTAATAGTCTTATTTCTTGCCAGTAAAACTACTTTTAGTGAAATAAAATAACATGTTGATTTAATGGGTCCAAGCACTTATTTCATACCTTCTTACAAGCATACAAACACACTGGTTAGCGTTTCAGAGCTTAATACTTATACAGCTCTTATAAAATCTCGTAATCATAACAACATATTAGCATTTGCTTTTACATATCTCACAATATCCTTATTCTTATTTGTATACATCCCAATATTCCTCAATATTCCCCTTGAAAAACATTTATTTTTTCCAATGAAGTCATTCCCCTTGGGATTAATAAAGTATCTATCTATCTATCTATCTATCTATCTATCTATCTATCTATCTATCTATCTATCTATCTATCTATCTATCTATCTATCTATCTATCTATCTATCTATCTATCTATCTATCTATCTATCTATCTATTGTGAGCTGCGAAGCTGATCGCACCTCCAGAAGATACAGACGCCCCTGGGAAAACCCCTAAGAAACATAGACAGACTACCTTCACATTCCTCCTTTCCTTTCCATCGCGTAATATGCCTCTCGTGCGGTGCTCCGCCTTCTTAAAAAGCCTGCACGGGCTTCTTTCAGTTTGTTAAATTGATTGTGTGCTTCTCCTTATCTCTCTCTCAGACATTCTGTGCTCCTAGCGGAACTGTCATCGCTGACTTGTCATGGAGCACGTTTAAACTTTTGAAAAAAGACAAATGTTTGTTTGCAGTGCTTTGAATAAAGTTCCTTTTTTTCTACAACCTCCTGTGTCTCTGTGCAAATCTGTGACCCAAGCGTGACAAATGGTACCAGGAGTGGTTGCACAGATGGATGCACAGTTGTAAGCCGAGTACAATTTTCAAATTGCCCAGAATGTTCCACTCCCTTACAATCCGGAGGATGATCCTCCTCCACCTCCGCAAAATGTTAGGTGAGTCGTTCCTCTCCCTCTACTCCTGGACAATGCTAAGAATGTGCTGACGAAGATGGGTCCGTCTGATGACCTAGAGATGTTTCTTTTTGCCTTTTGAACAAGTGGCGACTTTGTTAGGATGGGACAAACGTCATTGAGCTGTTATCGTCACCCCGTTTTTATCTGGTGATGCCCTTCTGTCATTACGAAATGTACCTGCTGATAAGCTTGGCGATTATGGTTTTCTGGAGGAGCAAATTGTTTAGCGTAAAACCACAACTTTTTTGTCTGAAGGGTTTGCACTTTACGACTGGAGACTGAATATGGACGGTTCCATCCGTGCACAAATACAAGATTTGATTCATAAAGTGCATTGCTGGTTCGAGGGAGATAAGATGGAGCGCATCGTGGAAAAGGTTGTTATGAATATAGTGCTATTCAGGATATCTGCACCTCTCCGAGATGAGTTTCTTCGTCACTAGCTTGAATTACTGGTGGTTATATCTCAACGATTGGAAGGCTCGCAGACCGCTTGGAAAAAAAGCGGTGGGTTCAGTGCTGTGTTACAACCTCCAAGAGACCGCCCAGGGCATCCTCGTCAACTTGACCAAGGACCGGAACGTCATCAACCGTCAGCAACTGATCATTGGATTTCGTCGGGAAGGCCTCCACGAACGCAGTTAGTGCAGTTATGAATGAGATGCCTGCTTCTGGAGAAAGGGGCCGTGGCCGTGGACGTTGCCGAGGATATTTCGGCAGTGGTGCTGAACGAAGATGTTTCCGGTGCGACCAACCATGTCACTTGGTGAGAGATTGTCGCCTGTCTCCAGCTCAATCGATGGAAGTTGGCGCAGCGAAGGTTTGTTGCTCAAATATTCCGGATCCGTCGAAAAAGAAAGATGGCTTATTTTTCTCGGTGAAGTTCGAGGGCCGCGAGGTGACAGCGTTGTTGGACTCAGGCAGTGACCTTTGTGTTGTCAGACGCGACTGTCTTGATGACAGATACCATAGTAATACTGAGACTGTAAAAATCCGTTGTGTACATGGAGATGTCAAAGACTATGAGACATTACTTCTTCCTTTAACTTATAAGGGTCGTCACTTTAAAGTTTGGTCTGCTGTTTCTGACTCATGCCGTTGGGCCTTTGCTGATAGGCAGAAGGAATGCCCTTTTTCCTAGATTAATGGCTGAACATCGCTCACCAGTCATCGATTCGCCTGCTGAACTTAGTCGGGGGGAGGAAGACGGGGAACTGGTGGCGGTTGGGAAAAATCTAGAACCCCAATTAGATATTGAACCCGATCTCTCCAGTGAGTCTGAGGGAGACACCCCCCACAATTTCTCAGAATGACAAGGCCCTTCCACATCCTCTCAGATTGTAAATGCCTCCGAACCCAAACCGAGTATTAGCGAGCAGCCGGATTTTGTGCGCTTGCAGCGTGCTGATGGCTCATTAGAATATGCATTTAAACAGGCTCACACTGCTAGTGGCTCCTATTACCAAGAGCGCAATACCGGGAGCTTGAAAACACCACATTTTCTAGAGAAAGACAGTTGTCTTTTCAGAGTGATTACAGACCATTTGATGGGGGAATTTATTGAGCAGCTAGTAGTACCTGAGGGGCATATGGAAATTCTTTTACAGCTGGCCCACTCTCACATCTTGGGAGGGCACCTGGGGGCTGATAAGACCAGAGAGCGGTTATCAAAATGATTTTATTGGCTGAATATGGGAAAAGATGTTGAATGGTTCTGCACTTCTTGTCCTGACTGTCAAATCGTCTCTGCTTATAAGCCTCCTCGGGCTCCCCTTTGCCCTATGCCTATTTTGGATGTCCCCTTTCAGAGGGTGGGATTAGATATTGTAGGCCCTTTGCCTAAGACTAAAAATGGTTTCCAATATATGCTGGTGTTAGTTGACTATGTAACGCGATATCCAGAAGTAGCTGCTTTGAAAAAGGCCAACTCCTCCGCAGTAGCCAAAGCTCTGTGCGTGATTTTTACTTGTATTGGCATTCCTAGGGAAATTTTGACTGACCAAGGCACACCTTTTACTTCCCGTGTGATGAAACAATTATGTAAAAGATTCGCTATTAAGAAATTGGGCACCACCGTTTACCATCCACAGACTAATGGTTTGACTGAACGGTTTAACAAAACCTTAAAACAAATGATCAGAAGAGTTGCTCATAATGATCCCACAACTTGGGACACCGTCCTGCCTTTTGTTGTGTTCGCGGTGCAGGAATCACCGCAAGCATCCACTGGTTTGAGTGGTTTGAGTTCGAGCTGTTATTTGGCAGGCGCCCAAGAGGCATCGTAGATGTTGTACGAGAAGAATGGATAGGACATGAAACAACATCTCTCGGGGAGAGTTTCGCAGAGCTGGTAGTTTCCTTACAAGGTAGAATTTGTAGACTTTCTTCTATTGCTGTGGAGCATCAAGAACGAGAACAGGAAATAGAAAAACGTCTTTACGATAGACGCAGTCAGCTTCGCGAATTCAAACCCGGCGAATGTGTTTTAGTACTGGTACCGTCTGACCCACACAAATTCCTAGCTAAGTGGCAGGGCCTGGCAGTTATTGAGGAGCATATGGGACCAGTAAATTACAAGGTTAGAATACCAGGCCCACGAAAACCATTCCAAATTTTACACATTAATCTATTAAAGAAATGGCACGACCGACAAGGGGTTTACACATCCTTGGCTGCTGTTCCTCAGACTGATGTTGTCATTGGTAACAATTTGACTGATTCACAAAAGACAGAATTATTAACCTTGATAGAACAGAACACTGATGTTTTTTCAGACTTGCCAGGCATCACTAATTTAGCAGAACATAAAATCACCACTGAACCCGGTGTTCGGGTGCAGATGCAGCCATTTCGAATCCCGGAAGCACAAAGAAATATTGTGCGCGAAGAAGTGAAGAAGATGCTGGAGTTAGGTGTAAATTTGAGAAAGTAAAAGTGACTGGTGTAGTCCGGTTGTGTTAATTTCCAAGCAAGACGGTTCGGTTCGCTTCTGTATCGATTTTAGGCGCTTGAATAAGGTTTCTAAATTTGATGCTTACCCAATGACCCGAGTATACGAGCTGTTAGAAAAATTGGGTCAGGCGACTTATATCTCCACGCTAGACCTCACAAAGGGTTATTGGCAGGTGCCTCTAGAGGCTGACAGTTGTGAGAAAGCAGCATTTGCGACTCCTGATGGACTTTATGAATTTACAAGACGCCCGTTTGGTCTTCATGGGGCCCCTCTAAAGTTTCAGCGAATGATGGATCAGAAACTGCGTCCACATTCTGAATATTCTGGGGCGTATCTTGATGATGTGGTAATTTTCAGCAATGATTGGCATTCCCATTTAAAATGTCTCCAGGCTGTCCTTGATAGCCTGAAACAAGCTGGATTGACTGCTAACCCTAAGAAATGTAAACTAGGTATGTCTGAGACTCATTATCTAGGTTACTGCATGGGCAGGGGTTTACTTCGTCCACAATTAAGAAAAATACAGGAGGTGCTCGCTTACCCACATCCTAAAACGCAGAAACAGGTGTGCGCTTTTCTAGGGCTAGCTGGTTACTACAGAAGATTCATCCCTGACTTCGCAAATAGGGCTGCTCCTTTCTCAGAGCTTACTAAAGGAAGAAAAAAACGCCCTATTATATGGACAGAACCTTGTGAACGTTCCTTCTCAGATTTAAAAAAAGCTTTGTCTTCTTATCCAATGCTGCGAAATCCCGATTTCTCTCAAGATTTTATACTACAAACGGACGCTAGTGCATTCGGTGTAGGCGCAGTCCTGTCTCAGGTGTTTGATGGGGAAGAACACCCCATACTTCACATACTTGAGTAGGAAATTACTCCCCAGAGAATGCAATTATTCAACTATTGAGAAAGAATGTTTGGCGATTAAATGGGCTATAGAAGCGCTACATTATTACTTATGGGGATGAAAGTTCACATTAGTAACTGATCATGCTTCCACTCTCATGAGATGGTTCTTGGGATTACAACCTTACAGTTTTGTAGTCAGGCATTGACCTGGCTCTGAGCACATTAATGCTGATGTCCTGTCACGTATGTTTGAACCTGGTCTGGAAGATCGCTTGATTCACGGAAACGTGAATAAAGCTGAGGGAGGGGGTGTGAGCTGCGAAGCTGATCGCACCCCCAGAAGATACAGACGCCCCTGGGAAAACCCCTAAGAAACATGGACAGATTACCTTCACATTCCCCCTTTCCCTTCTGGCCGGCTCTGTCGCGTAATATGCCTCTCGCGCGGTGCTCCGCCTTCTTAAAAAGCCTGCATGGGCTTCTTTCAGATTGTTAAATTGATTTTGTGCTTCTCCTTATCTCTCTCTCAGACATTCTCTGCTCCTAGCGGAACTGTCATCTCTGACTTGTCATGGAGCACGTTTAAACTTTCGAAAAAAGACAAATGTTTGTTTGCACTGCTTCGAATAAAGTTCCTTTTTTTCTACAACCTCCTGTGTCTCTGTGCAAATCTGTGACCCAAGCGTGACTTTCCCCAGAAGGCAAAGGAGGAATGTGAAGGTAGTCTGTCTATGTTTCTTAGGGGTTTTCCCAGGGGTGTCTGTATCTTCTGGGGGTGCGATCAGCTTCGCAGCTCACACTATCTATCTATCTATCTATCTATCTATCTATCTATCTATCTATCTATCTATCTATCTATCTATCTATCTATCTATCTATCTATCTATCTATCTATCTATCTATTGTCATATGCTTGCAGACCACAGTTTGCCTGTTCAATTCTTGCTTAAATAGCGGTGGGGGTTGATTTGTTTTTAATCCTATTTTTTTGTAAAAATTGATCTATTTGTATGGAATGATTACAGTAAATCAATAAAATTAAAAAAAAATTCTTGCTTAAATACACACAATAAAAAATGCTAGCTTTCCCTTATGAGCACCACAATACAGCCTTGTTTACATATTAAATTCACTTAAATTCTGCGTCTTATAGAAATAATCATATATTCCTCAGACAAATTTAATATTAAAGGTATTATTTAACAAACAATAAACAATAAAATGACTCTTTTTCCACCACAAATCAGCAGTCATAGCAAATTCATTTTTGTGAAAATTAATTGGTTTTAACTGCATTTAGCTCAATAACCTGCTTCAGTGGTACAATTCAGCAATCTCTCAGCAAAAAAGAAGCAAGTTACAAAATATGAATATGATGTAACACTTAGTTAACTAATTTGAAAGTTGGAGCATTTTAAATTTTTTAAGTAGATGATATGGTTGCTAATCTTAAGCCAGAAGAAGAAGAAGAAAGAAGTTTCCCAGGTACATGTGGGAAAAAAAGTGATATTGTTCACATTGTTGCAGGTTTAATGCCCTTGTAAGTCGGTTATTTTGTAGTTTGAAAAAAAATATTACATTAAAAGTAAAGAAACACCAACAATATAAAAGTACATTAAAAACAGCGAGTAATTAAAGACAAATACTTAAAGTCAGGACAGGCAATAATTAAAAGAAACAGTATGATTTGAAGTTGTGGAAACAGACAATCTTTACGTGGCCATTGTTTTGAGATGCTACGTGAATCTGTTGAACTAGTTTCATTACCTATATGTAGTATTTATGCATGTGTAGCATGTATTGTTTTGTGTGTGTGCATATATATATATACTGTATGCATAAGTAAGGTATATTTAATTGCAATACTGTGATTAATGCTAAACAAAGGTTAATGCTTTGGTACTTTTCTCCTTATGCTGCTAGTTTTTGTTCAGGAAAAAAGAGAGAGAAAAAGAAACATTTATATATTGAGTAGAAATTGAAATCTTTTACTATGTTAAAAAGGAGTAATTTGGTTGTATTTTATAGTAGCTGCAAAGGGGAATATCCTAAAATGTAATATGTAATATTATAAAGTATATATATTCATATGTGCATATGTCTGAGGGCGGCACGGTGGCACAGTGGTAGCGCTGCTGCCTCGCAGTAAGGAGACCCAGGTTTGTTTCCCGGGTCCTCCCTGCATGGAGTTTGTATGTTCTCCTCGTGTCTGTGTGGGTTTCCTCCGGGTGCTCCGGTTTCCTCCCACAGTCCAAAGACATGCAGGTTAGGTGGACTGGCGATTCTTGATTGGTGTGTGTATGTGTGTGTGTCCTGCACTGGGTTGGCGCCCTGCCTGGGATTGGTTCCTGCCTTGTGCCCTGTGTTGGCTGGGATTGGCTCCAGCAGACCCCTGTGTTCGGATTCAGTGGGTTGGAAAATGGATGGATGGATTGGTCTGATCACATTCTGATATTTGGATGGTTACCTGCTAGGTAACGCTTGTGGTCTTAATGATCACCTCAATAAACATGCTATTCTTGATAAGTTTCAGTCGGATTTCAGAACAAATCACAGTACAGAAACTGTACTTGTTAAAGTAGTAAATGACTTGCAGGTAAATGCAGACAGAGGCCATTTATCTGTTCTCATCCTCTTAGATCTGAGTGCCGTAGTTGATACCATTGATCACAATATTCTTAGAAATCACCTTAGTCAATGGGTGGGCCTCTCTGGCAGTGTCATAAATTGGTTTGAATCCTACCTGGCAGGTAGAAAATTCTTTGTTAGTTGTGGTAATTATACTTCAAAGACACATAATAGTCTCTATGGTGTTCCACAAGGCTCTATCCTGGGTCCGCTGCTCTTTACATGCTTCCGTTAGGTCAGATTATCTCGGAGCATAGCGTTAGCTACCACAGCTATGCTGATGACACACAACTGTATTTATCAATAGCACCTGATGACCCTGACTCTCTTGATTCACTGATACAATGTCTGTCTTGTGTTTCTGAATGGCTGAGTAGTAATTTTCTCAAACTAAATAAAGAGAAAACAGAAATTTTAGTGATTGGCAATAATGGATATAATGAGGTTATTAGAAATAAACTTGATGCATTAGGATTAAAAGTCAAGACGGAGGTAAAGACGTTAGGGGTAACTATTGACTCTGACCTGAATTTTAAATCACATATTAATCAGATTACTAGGACAGCATTTTTTCCCTTAAGAAATATAGCAAAAAGTTAGACCTCTTATAACATTGCAAGATGCTGAAAAATTAGTTCATGCTTTTGTTTTCATTCGGCTCCTCTCAGGACTACCCAAAAAAGACATCAATTGATTGCAACTAGTGCAGAATGCAGCTGTTACAATATTTAAATAGGAAAAGAAAATCTGAGCACATTTCTCCAGTTTTGATGTCACTACACTGGTTACCTGTGTCATTTAGAATTGACTTTAAAATACTGCTTATGGTTTACAAAGCCTTAAATAATCTAGCTCTATCTTATATTTCAGAATGTCTTACACCTTATACTCCACATTGTAACCTTAGATCTTCAAATGAGTGTCTACTTAGAATTCCAAGAGCTAAACTTAAAAGAAGCGGTAAAATGGTGTTCTACTGTTATGCACCTAAAATCTGGAATAGATTGCCAATAGGAATTCTCCAGGCTATTACAGTGGAGCACTTTAAAACACTGCTGAAAACACATTACTTTAACATGGCTTTTCATATGTGCATCTTAGTTTTATCCTGATGCTCTGTATATTAAATTAATTATCATTATTATTCATGGTGGCTCTAAAATCCATACTAACCCCTTCTGTGGGGGCGATCTGTGGCACCACCAGCTGATCAAAGCACCGTAATATCCCTACATTGATGGATTAAAGGCCAGAAGTCCACATGACCGTCATCATCAAATTCCTCCACAAGAACCCTGAATACAGTGACAAATGATTGAGGTCATTTATGTTAGGTAGAATGCCTAGAGGGGGCTGGGCGGTCTCATGGCATGGAACCCCTGCAAATTTCATTTTTTTCTCCAGCCGTCTGGAGTTTTTTTTTGGTTTTTTCTGTCCTCCCTGGCCATCAGATCTTACCATAATTCTATGTTAATTAGTGTTCCCTAATTTTAATACTTATTTATTTTGTCTTTTTTCTCTTTCTTCATCATGTGAAGCACTTTGAGCTACATTGTTTGTATGAAAATGTGCTATATAAATAAATGTTGTTGTTGTTGTTGGTCAGCCAGCTGGAAGACATCCACCATGTCCTTTGCGTTGAGGGAAGCAGATCATAGATATGTTATATAGTACCTGCTAAATAATACAAAGAGTACACAACACTTTTCTACATAGTCACTTTCCTTTGCAAAGTCATTTTCCCAGCGTTGTATAAACTTTTTAATTCCCAATTACTAATCCTCTTGCCTTCACCATTTTTAACAAGAATACGAATGTGCAGAAACATTTTGAACGTCTCTTGTGTGTATGTATATATATATATATATATATATATTGTGGAGGATTGCCGGCTTTCCAGTCCGGCCCTCACCCCCAGGCCGCTAGGAGGAGCCCTCCGGACAGCATATTGGTGCCCCGAGTTCCAGCAGGGCCTCATGGACTCTGTAGTTTCTATACACAGCCCTGCTGGATACCTTGGGGGCCGCCAGGAGTCGCTGTGAAGAGGCTAGTGGACTCTTACATGCCCTATAACACGGGAGTGCGTCACAGTCACGTGACTGGAGGAAGCGACGTGCTCCCGGGATGAAGAAAAGGACTGTTTGCCCTGACCCGGAAGGAAAACGGACTTGTGGGTTTGGCTTGGAACCATTTCCGGGTCAGGGGCTATAAAAGGACTCTGGGTAAGCCCAGACATTTGAGCTGAGCTGGGAGGAAGGTGGGCTAAGTGTCTGGGCGAGGAGGATTGTTTATTGAATAGAGTTATTGGTGTTTATGAGTGTGGGGAGGAGAGTGCTTGGTGCACTATTGTATAATAAAAAGAATTATTATTATACTTTCACCTGGTCATCAGAGTGGTACCTGAGGGTTCGAGAGGTGGACAAGCGCTTAATCTGTTACAATATATATATATATTGTCATAAGAATGAGGTTTGGGGCAGCCACCCATATATTATGCCCTGGCTGCAAATGGTAAAATTTGTTGTTAGTTGTTCACAGGTCAGTGTCCAAAACAGAACTAATTTAAGGTTGTAAAGATGGCGGCTTTAAAGGTAGAGACAGGAAATGGTGTCATCTGGACCGGAAGTGATGCCATCGTGTGCTCCGGAAGTGGCATTATTGAGGACCGGAAGAGATGTCATCTTATGCGCCAGAACTGGAAATGACGTCATCATTGGTGCCAAAACTGTGATTTCCCATGGACGGTCTGCAAAGGATCATGAGAGAAAGTCAGTGTATCTCACCACCCCCTGGTCTGGTGTGGAATTTACATTATTCAGGCCCATTAGCTGCCTCCCATGCGCATCTGTGTGACAATATATTATATATATATATATATATATATATATATATATATATATATATATATATATACTGTATATATATCTATACTAATAAAAGGCAAAGCCCTCACTGACTGACTGACTCACTGACTGACTGACACACTCATCACTAATTGTCCAACTTCCCGTGTAGGTAGAAGGCTGAAATTTGGCAGGCTCATTCCTTACAGCTTACTTACAAAAGTTAGGCAGGTTTCATTTCGAAATTCTACGCGTAATAGTCATAACTGGAACCTGTTTTTTGTCCATATACTCTAATGGAGGAGGCGGAGTCACATATCTCGTCATCACGTATTACGCCTCCTACGTAATCACGTGAAGTGAAAACAAGGAAGAGATTTACAGCACGAGTCAAATGTGGGAACGAAGGTAAATGACCTTAATTGTTGAGTGTCTTTTAATACTGTGTAATTGTTGAGTGTCTTTTAATACTGTGTAAGCATACATATTAACAGATGTGCAATTAAACGTATGCATTTACGGGGTGATTTCTCAGGCTTAAAGCTTGAAGTGATCACTCGAGTGAAGGCAGCTTCACAAAAAAACAGATCCTTAACAAACTGTTATTGGTATATTTTACCTCAATTTTAAAAGGTTTTCTTTTCTTCTTAATAAAAATTTAAAAGCAGAACTTCGCCGGTGCAAACCGCGGGGATTTGAGCGACTGACGCATACAGACATATTCATGAGTGCAGGTACTTCGGAAAGAAAGCACCGTGTAAACCTAAAGTTTAAATTAAGTTCATAGACCTACAAAAGGTTGCCATTGATTTCAGGCAAGATTGCTTTTCTCCTGTACAACTATACGTTGCATTCTTAACAGTAAGCTTGCACGGCTTGGTCATATTCCAACCGGAGTGCTGAACTGACAATAGATAGATAGAGATATATATATAGATATATATATATATATATATATATATAGATATATATATATATATAGATAGATAGATAGATAGATAGATAGATAGATAGATAGATAGATAGATAGATAGATACAGTGGAACCTCTAGATACGAGTTTAATTCGTTCCAGCACTGAGCTTGTATAGCGAATTTCTCGTATCTAGAACAAACTTCCCCATTGAAAATAATGGAAATCCAGTTAATCCGTTCCGCACCCCAAAATATATTAACATAAAAATCAATTTTCCTAACAAATAACACTGATAAATTATATATACTGTAGTCTACCTTTAATAAATAACACTGGTAAATAATATAACTGATTATTTAAAGAATCAAAACAGGTGTCCAAAGTGCAGTAGAGCATTCAATAAATCTTTAAATAAATAATCCTTAAAACAGTTGTGAAATGGAGGTTTAAAATACACAAGAATAACAATCCTTTAACACGAGGTTAAAACGTCAAAAGGATGCAGTCTTTAAAAAACAGATGACAATCCCTGGTGCTTCTTCTCTGTTAGCGTCTCACCTGCAGGCTCTGCAACAGGCGAGACACTCTTAATGCAGCTGACCTTCTCTACACCGTCCTGCTTCAGCTGTTTGGCTCGCCTGTTCAGCTACACGCGAGCCTGCACTCGCTCGCTCTCCCGCACCGACTTCCTACTCCTGCCTGCCTTCCTGCCTGCCTGCCTGCCCCTGCAACCTCCGTTCTCTCTCCTCTCTTTTCTTTTACTTCTTCTCCCCCTTAACCGGCTCGCGCTTCTCTATATATGCGGGGAGGACATGGCAGCTGCAGCCCATCAGCCACAGGAACAATCATGGATGTGGGCAGTTTCCCACCTGTGCACTTAAGTGAGAAACGCAGACACTGCAGATCGCGGCTCGCAACTGCTACCACGCCCCCTCGCTAAGCCGCGAGCTATACCCACAGCCTGGCTCGTGGCTCGTTACGTGAGCCAATGCTCGCATTTAGATCTGAATTTTTTGCTCATACTTTCCTCGTATTTTGAATTTCTCGTATACGGAGGTGATCGTATCTCGAGGTTCCACTGTATATATATATATGGTTGAAATAGTTTACTGTCAAATAAATGCAAAAAGTACGCGACACGTGTTTCGCCCTCATTCTGGGCTCATCAGGCGTACAAACTCCACTGCACTCCCTCTCGGGAATCAAACCTCGGATGTCAGCGCCAGAGGCGATGCCCTTAACGTTGCGCCACGGCGTGTGGTTCATTTATTTGACAGCATGTAGATCGGGGTAATTACATTCACGGCATTCGAAGTCTGTGTCACAATCTGATTGTATGGGTGGTTACCTACCAGGTAACGCTTGTGGTTGGCCAGCAATCTGCTAACATCCGCCACGGTGCCCTCAGTTTGTGAGGAGCAGATCATAGAATGGTTGAAATAGTTTACTGTCAAATAAATGCAAAGAGTACGCGACACGTGTTTCGCCCTCATTCTGGGCTCATCAGGCGTACAAACTCCACTGCACTCCCTCTCGGGAATCGAACCTCGGACATCAGCGCCAACTATTTCAACCATTCTATATATATACACAAGCAAGGCCAGCACATCCGAAACATCCAAAGAGAGAGTGACTCGCTTATTCACTATTACAGAAGCGTGGTGAGCACATCAGCAAAACGGTATCCCTTTTACTTTTCTTTCTGCCGTTAATACACAAGCAAGCACATCGGCAAAACAAAACCTCCTAGGAGAGAGATATCCAGAGTAGTTCCTTTTGATTACCTGACATCTCTACATTTCCATTTTTTTTTCCTGACAATTTCAATAGTTTCTCGGACCCCATGCTTTTTACAGCACGGGCTTACACACACACATAAACACGCACACATACACACACATATAAATATATACTGTATATATAGTAATGTGTGAGTTCCTGTCTTGCACCCCAAAACACGAGGCTGAATCCCAGTACTTTAGCAAAATCAGCTTTATTCCACTTGAAAAAGGAACAGCACGGTTATTTATTATAGTGGGATCTACCACTCTCTTATATTCAGACACAGCTATCAGGCAGAGTTGTGGCCAAGTAATACTGTTCCCTGCATTTATAATGCTCCTTGCATCACTCATCAACGACGGGCACTGACCAGGATCAGTTTGGATTTGTTTTCCTGGCGAGCCACTGCAGCGCTGGGAGCCTTCAGTTGCCCTGGCAACAGATATGCTGTCTTCCACAGATGTGGCGATCGCGTTTTGGGATGCTCTTTGGCATGTCGTCTGATTGGGGGGAGTCCCAAAAGAGTTTAGAAACCTTTATATATATGTATAAGATCGTTCCTCCCCCAAACTATGCGACACTTCAATTCCACCGGGGGGAGGTAAACGTAAACATTATCCAAAGTTATTGTCTGTTTTTACCTGCATTTTTATTACTCTTTAATTTAATATTGTGTTTAATTTAATTTAATTAAATTTAATATTTAATTTAATATATGCTACTGCTGGAGTGAATTTCCCCTTGGGATTAATAAAGTATCTATCTATCTATCTATCTATCTATCTATCTATCTATATATATGTATATATACTGTATATACTGTATATATATATATATATATATATATATATATATATATATATATTATGAAGATGCCTGCATATTTCTATGTGGTGACTGACAAATAAAGGTTACTTTTTCATTTTATCTTTTTGTGCCTGATTAATGTTTTTCTTATGGCAAAGTTCTCTAAATTGAATGGTCAGTTGGAGGCTGACTTATATCATGCTTATAAATATTTCCAATAAAAGTAAAAGCCTGAAAACCTATTCAAAGATAAAAGTACTATGAAGGCTGTGCTCAGTAAACCAAGAAATTCATTTTAGGCCAAATATTGAAAACTCTCTAAGACATTGCTTATTCTTAATAATTATGCATATAAATTCCATTTAAAACCAGAATTGGTCATGTTCATCATTCCATGTTCATATAGAAAATATTATCCACAAGTGATAATATAAAATAAACAGAAATCTTCAAAGTGTATAACGAAAGAATGTCCCATAATTGAATTTCTTCATACAGGAAAAGGGAAAGTGTGATTTATGAGGATTTTCCTTTTCTTCCAGATATGCGATCCCTAATACAAATAGATAGTTAAATGGCTTTGGTAAAATTCCATATTTATAATGTGTTTATAGTATGTTTGGTAAAATGGGCTAAACCCATCAAATCAGAAACCATGTCACTTGCCTTACTGTATTTTTTATTTGGTCAATTAAGTTGTAATTAGTTTGTAACTTGAAGTCCTGGTGATTACAGACTTAGATTAATTTATCTCCTTAATCCACTGTTCTGCCTACTCAAATGAAAAAACAGATTACTAATTAACTTGAAAGGTAATTGTTCTTCTAGGCTTCTCTGCAGTGTGTGCTGCTGTTGGCTTTTGAGGACTATAATAATCTTTACAAAGGTGCTGAATTTCAAAGATGTGATGCAAAGTAAAGGTCAATATTTAAATGAGATGAGCAAATAATATGCATGTGTTTATTTTTTAAGGCTCTTGTAATTTCTGTCACTTTCAAATCTCTATTAAAAAAACAGGAATACACACTTCAATTTTTTTTCATAATGTACTTTATTCAGATATAATGCTTCATTTTTAGCAATTCCTGATAGTGTAATTGACAGAAAAGACATGACTACAAAGAGATGAGGAGGATAAAATTCTGGCCTTTTATCCATTTAGCCATTTTTACATTTTCCAGTTATTCCTTTACAAGGTTACATCTTAATTTATCACAAAGCAAAAACTAGTTCTGAACAAGATACCACATTCATATGTCAACATTTACTCCCACTTGGCCAGTTTAGAGTCATCAGTCTCTAATGTGCATGTTCTTGGAATGTTGAAGGAAACCAGAGGACCTGGAGGAATACTACAATACTATAATACTTCGTAACACGTCCTGTAGTTAATATCCTGCCGACTACGCCACTGTAATAAAGACACGACAATTATAAAGGTTTGGGGTTTTTAGCCCCATATACTGTAACTGAAAGTTGTCAGTTGTTTTCTCCAAAAACTCAAAAGACATTGAAGGGAGGGAGGACGGACATTTTATGGTGGCGGACCGGATATTAACGTGACGAATGTTGGGATAGCTGTGGTGGATTCTGGGAGCATGATGTCATCACGGGTAAGCAGAGGGAAGAAATAGACTCGGAAGTCTGCGTTTTCTAGAGCCGTCCGGGCGTTCTTTACGGCTGTGACGTCTCTGCCTTTCTAAGAAAGTAAAGAAAGAAAGATTAGTACACTGCCGTTGTCCCCCTGCGGGACGTGTTACGAAGCAAACCGGGTCGATCAACTGTTCCCCAAGGGCTCGTGCGTGACAGTATATACAACATTGTAGTTTTGAGTATGGAGTTGGGAGGAAACAAAATACAATAGACAAAAGAAGACAAACTTAGAAACTGTAGCAGACATCATTCTTACACATTTTCAGGTTGTGTGAATATTTCCTTTAATTTTCACGCTGTTAGTTTTACATTCCCTTTAGGATTTGTAATAATCTATATTATTCCTTTCTATTGACAACATTTTTCTGTTTGGATGTTGTGATTTGGTTTGTATTATTTGTATTTTTACTGTTGCTGCCATTAACAGGAACATGGCTACAATTACCTGGTGTGATGTCATATTGATGGGAATAGATTCAGAAGGAACTTTATTAAAAGAAAACACTTTGCTTTCATTTTGTAAATTAAAAGATATCAAGAATTCACTTTGGTACCAAATCGAATTTATTGTGATGTGTACACAATACAACAAAATTCTTACTTGCCTGTCTCCTTAGAATAGTGATGTCAATGCAATGCAAAAACACACACACACACACATGCACCCACAGTAAAATACAATAGCACATAAACAGTAGAATGTAAGATATTAATATACCTTACATTACTGCAATGTATACTATAATATACACTCACAGAGAAAATTATTAGGAACACTACACTAATACTGGAAAGGCCTCTGGTTGCTCTCAAAACAGCCTCAGTTCTTCACTGACTGGATTACTCAAAATATTACAAATGTTCCATTGATATTCTGGTCCATGTTGACATGATTGCATCACACAGTTTCTGCAGGTTTGTCACCTGCACTTTCATGCAGAGAATCTCACATTGTACCATAACTCAAAAATGTTGTATTGGATTTAGATACAGTGACTGGTAAGGCCAATGAAGTGTAACGGCCGACCCTTTTACCCAGCCGGCAGCTACACCTCCAAGACCTGTGGCCTGGATAATTTACTGAGAAAGAATCTAAATATCAAGCCATACTTCTAACCAATTAAACTTTTCCCCACAATCGACGGTGTAAATATAAGTACACAAAAGCAGGATGTAAAATTAAACTGATTAAATGTATTAAATGAAACAACAAGACATGCAAAAATTAGAAAACAGATATACAGTGGTGTGAAAAACTATTTGCCCCCTTCCTGATTTCTTATTCTTTTGCATGTTTGTCACACAAAATGTTTCTGATCATCAAACACATTTAACCATTAGTCAAATATAACACAAGTAAACACAAAATGCAGTTTTTAAATGATGGTTTTTATTATTTAGGGAGAAAAAAAATCCAAACCTACATGGCCCTGTGTGAAAAAGTAATTGCCCCCTTGTTAAAAAATAACCTAACTGTGGTGTATCACACCTGAGTTCAATTTCTGTAGCCACCCCCAGGCCTGATTACTGCCACACCTGTTTCAATCAAGAAATCACTTAAATAGGAGCTGCCTGACACAGAGAAGTAGACCAAAAGCACCTCAAAAGCTAGACATCATGCCAAGATCCAAAGAAATTCAGGAACAAATGAGAACAGAAGTAATTGAGATCTATCAGTCTGGTAAAGGTTATAAAGCCATTTCTAAAGCTTTGGGACTCCAGCAAACCACAGTGAGAGCCATTATCCACAAATGGCAAAAACATGGAACAGTGGTGAACCTTCCCAGGAGTGGCCGGCCGACCAAAATTACCCCAAGAGCGCAGAGACGACTCATCCGAGAGGTCACAAAAGACCCCAGGACAACGTCTAAAGAACTGCAGGCCTCACTTACCTCAATTAAGGTCAGTGTTCACGACTCCACCATAAGAAAGAGACTGGGCAAAAACGGCCTGCATGGCAGATTTCCAAGACGCAAACCACTGTTAAGCAAAAAGAACATTAGGGCTCGTCTCAATTTTGCTAAGAAACATCTCAATGATTGCCAAGACTTTTGGGAAAATACCTTGTGGACTGATGAGACAAAAGTTGAACTTTTTGGAAGGCAAATGTCCCGTTACATCTGGCGTAAAAGGAACACAGCATTTCAGAAAAAGAACATCATACCAACAGTAAAATATGGTGGTGGTAGTGTGATGGTCTGGGGTTGTTTTGCTGCTTCAGGACCTGGAAGGCTTGCTGTGATAGATGGAACCATGAATTCTACTGTCTACCAAAAAATCCTGAAGGAGAATGTCCGGCCATCTGTTCGTCAACTCAAGCTGAAGCGATCTTGGGTGCTGCAACAGGACAATGACCCAAAACACACCAGCAAATCCACCTCTGAATGGCTGAAGAAAAACAAAATGAAGACTTTGGAGTGGCCTAGTCAAAGTCCTGACCTGAATCCAATTGAGATGCTATGGCATGACCTTAAAAAGGCGGTTCATGCTAGAAAACCCTCAAATAAAGCTGAATTACAACAATTTTGCAAAGATGAGTGGGCCAAAATTCCTCCAGAGCGCTGTAATAGACTCATTGCAAGTTATCGCAAACGCTTGATTGCAGTTATTGCTGCTAAGGGTGGCCCAACCAGTTATTAGGTTCAGGGGGCAATTACTTTTTCACACAGGGCCATGTAGGTTTGGATTTTTTTTTCTCCCTAAATAATAAAAACCATCATTTACAAACTGCATTTTGTGTTTACTTGTGTTATATTTGACTAATGGTTAAATGTGTTTGATGATCAGAAACATTTTGTGTGACAAACATGCAAAAGAATAAGAAATCAGGAAGGGGGCAAATAGTTTTTCACACCACTGTAAATATAAATATCCCTCCACCCCAGCAACAACAAGACACCACCAAATATAAATACAACAAAAACCCTCCCTTGACCCTGTAACATATAAACACACAACACGAATAACAAAAATTGAATGAGATACGGAAATGAATGTGAACTTGTGTCCGGTTATAAAAAACTGTCCTGAATGCGGTTGACTGAACTAGCGAAAAATTAGTCGTTTGATTGTCCCTGGACAAAATGGAGCAGCCTCATCATGAATCCTCGGTGTGTGGTGGAAGATTAATTCCGACCCCGGGGTCTCTCGTGATGAGGTTCTTGAAGCAAGTCCGGCGGATAGAAAAACAAACTGGATGGAAATGCGCGATGTGGAATATAACAGGTACAGATGGCTCGTGGTCGTGAATGTGAAAAATCTCCTTCTCTCCTCTCTCTCCTTCTCCTCCTGCTGGCTTAAATAGTCCTGTGACAGCAGTAATTGATTAATCATGAACAGGTGTTTTCCAGGTTTGCGGCTGTGGTCTCCTTCCATCATCCGTCCCCTTTACGGGGACGGCATTAACTGATACACATACAAACAGCAAACGGGACAATGAAACGAGATGCACTCAGAACTGACATTTAACAACACTAACTACATTCCCCCCCCCCCCCCAACCTTGGACAAGGGAGGGCCGAAGAACGGCTTGAGATTGGCCACATGGATTGTGTCTAGCTTGGAGTCAGTGCCAATACCCCTTTGAAACTGGAAATTAACTGGACCTGTTTGCGAGATGATCTTGGCTGGACCTAACCATTTAGGCGCTAGCTTGGCGGAGAACCTTTTGCTGGCATCCGAGAGATGGTGAGCTCTAATCCAGACCACATCACCCGGCTGAAAGTACGCTTCCTTACGCCGGGCATTATACAACTTGGCATGTCTGGATGTCGAACTCACCAACCTCTGTTGGATTCTCCGCCGTAATTCCTCCATTTTAAATAAATTATTGTAGCTGGTGGTTTCTGGACTAGGGGCTCTGGGAAGGAGTCGATCAAGCGGGCCCTTTAGCTGTCTGCCCAGCGCAACCAAAGCAGGCGTCTCACCTGTGGCTTCATGCACAGCGGTGTTCAGGGCAAACCGGAGCTCGGGGAGCCATTTATCCCAATCCTGATGGCGTTCACCCACATAGGAGGCGATCATGTTCTTCAGGGTCCGGTTCACTCGCTCTGTCATGTTGGTCTGGGGATGGTAAGCTATTGTCAGGTTTTTCTTCACTCCCCAGGCTGTATAAAGTTCATCTAATACAGAGCTCGTGAACTGCGGACCCCGGTCTGAGACGATGTTCTCACCCAGCGGGTGAAGATTTCGTTCTTCAGGGTGGAGCATATCTTGTTAGTTTTGGCATCCGTTAATGCAAACAGCTCCACCCACTTTGAAAAATAATCAATCACCACCATCAGGACGGTCTTCCTCGAGCTGGTAACAGGAAATGGCCCCATCAGGTCGACTCCCAAAGTCTCCCCTGGTCCATCCGCGATTGTCGATTGTAAAAATCCTGCCGGTTTACCAGGTGGGTTTTTGAGCTGCTGGCAGGTAATGCACTTCTTCACGTGGTGGCAAACGTCTTTCCGGACAGACGGCCACCACGCAA
Source organism: Erpetoichthys calabaricus (assembly GCF_900747795.2). Classification (NCBI taxonomy): domain Eukaryota; kingdom Metazoa; phylum Chordata; class Cladistia; order Polypteriformes; family Polypteridae; genus Erpetoichthys; species Erpetoichthys calabaricus. The sequence goes on along the minus strand of NC_041398.2, from coordinate 136,055,074 downwards.
CCCCCAGGATCTTTAATAAAGTTTTTGTCCTTCCAAGGTGACCACCTAAAGGACTGTCATTATAGTAACTTAGAAAGTCGGGGATGAGCTCTTCCGGGACCACTAGTTGGTGTTGCAGACCCCCAAGGGAGGATGGAGTGGTCCTGTACAGAACCCCCTGGAGGTCCACGAAGTGTACCCGGTCGGTACGCTGCTGCTCCAGTCCCTCCCTGATGCTCTGGCAGAATGGATTGGTGGCTTGTGTTTGAGCCAGGTCTTCAAGGCTTCTTGGCAGAGGGAGAATCATCTTCTTTGCCTCTGCCAAACACACCATCCCTGGTGGCTCTGACACCCTGGAGAGAGCATCAGGCACGATATTGCCACAGCCCTTCCGATAGGTCACCTTGAAAGTAAAGTTCTGGAGGCGGAGTACCCACCTGGTTAGACGGGAGGAGTTCTTCGGGTGATTAAATACCCAGGTCAGAGCGTGATGGTCTGTGTACACTTCAAATTCAACCCCCTCCAGATAGTGTCTCCATTTTTCCACAGCCCACACGACAGCCAAACACTCTTTTTCAGCTGTCGAATAATTCAGCTCAGCGCCGTGCAAGGCTCGGGAGGCGTAAGCGATGACGTGTTCAGCCTGGTGGATTTTCTGAGTGAGCACGGCGCCAAGCCCCAGGTTGCTGGCATCTGTTTTTACCTGGAAAGTGAGCTGCGGATCTGGCTGGGCCAGAACGGGCGGCTCTTGAAGGTGGCTCTTTAGTTGCTCGACCGCGTCCTGGCACTCCGTTGTCCACTCCCACGGGACATCTTTTTTTCTTAACATGTTCAAGGGAGCCGCTATATCAGTCATCCTGGGAATGAACTTATGATACCACCCCACTAACCCAAGGAAACATTGTAAAGATTTCAAATCCGTGGGCGTGGGGTAGTCTCGGATGGCTAAGGTCTTCTTGGGGTCTACAGCGACCCCCTCAGATGAAAGAATGTGCCCGAGGAAGCGGATGTGGGGTTGAATGAAGGTACATTTCTTCGTGTTCAGCGTGAGGTGCGCTTGATGAAATCGTTGGAAGATGGTGTCCAAGTCCTGGAGATGTTGTTTAATAGAAGGGGAGTAAACAATGACATCGTCGATGTAAACAAAGCAGATCTTGCCTATCAACACCTCAGGACTTGTTCCATGAGCCGCTGGAAGGTGGCCCCAGCATTTTAAGCCCAAAAGGCATGACTTTGAACTGGAACAAGCCTTCAGGGGTGATGACTGCCGTCTTCCTCTTACTCCCCTCGTCCATCGGCACCTGCCAATAACCACTGCGGAGGTCTAGTGTGCTGAAAACTGCAGCTCCGTGCAGTGACTCCAGAATCTCATGAACCAGGGGCATGGGATATGTGTCCAGGCTCGTCTTCCCGTTAACCCCCCTGTAATCCACGCAGAAACGATAGGTGTCATCCGTCTTCTTCATGAGGACCACAGGGGACACCCAGGAGGAGGAAGATGGCTCGATTATTCCCTCGGCAAGCATTCGATCAAGATGTTCTTTAATTATGCCCTTCTTTAGTGGAGAAACGCGGTAGGCTCGGTGCCTTATTGGAACTTCGTCCGAGGTGTGGATCACGTGGGTAACTCCACGGGCGACTCCTAATTTCTCAGTCCACACACCTCGGCCCACTTCTTCAGCACCGGCCTTACCTCTTCGGGCTGTTCCTCCACAGGGGCTGCCGCCGAGGTGCTTGCGTCACTCCTCACTGCTGCGTAAAAACCAATGAATTCCGAGCCCAGATCTTCTTTGGATTTATGAATGAATTCGCATACCCCTTCCCCTGGCACCGTATACCCCCTGGGACTGAGATGGATGATCATCCATATGGCGGTTAAAGAATCCAGCCCAAGGAGTAATGGGACTGACAGGTGCCGGTCATCCAGGACATATGTATCCATTTCCCAGGTGGTGGAGAGTACACTGTACCTCAAAGGGACTTTGCCCAGGGCCCTGTGTTCACTCCCATCTGCCAATACAAATCGGACAGACGGGGCAGATGTTAAGTTGTCTGTCGGTCGGCTAATCTTCTCCCACATGCTTGAGAGGATTAAGGTGTGATGGCTCCCTGTATCCACCACCGCATCCACCTGCCACCCCCGCAGCTTCACTGGGACGATCAGAAGGGACGTACTCGCTTGCATGATGGCGAGATCGGCTTCCGACCGGCAAGGTTTGGCTCGCTGGGGTTTTCTTGTGTACTGGCTTGTACCTTGTTCCAGTACGTTTTTGAGTTTCCCCAGTCCCGTTCCATTTGTGAGCCCACCTTCACCAAGTCTTCCACCGACCCCACAACCCCCCTGAGACCCCCAGCTAACCGTGGGTTACAGGCATTAAGGATGCGGCGGACCACCTCTTCTTCAGACATAGCTGGCCGCCACTTCAAACACAAAGCCCGATATTCATAGGCGAAGTCCCGGATGGTTTGCGAAGGCAGTTGCACCATGGATCGCAGCTTGTCCTCCAGTTTGGATTCATAATCTTCCGGAAGAAAAGCCACGAGGAAAGATCGACGATAGGATCCCCAGTCTTTAATGTTCTTCTTGGCCGTCAGCCACCAGCTCCGCACCGGCCCTGAGAGGGATGCTCCTATCACCCCCATAAGCTCTTCTGGGGTTAAAGGGTTAACAGCCAGATACGCCTCCCCGTCCTCCACAAAGTTGAGGACATCATCGATGTTATAAGGAGCCCCCAACTTGGGAAAGGAAAGGCGCACCCCAGGAACAGAGGGCCGATTGATGTACTCACCCCCCCCACGAGACCCATACAGCGTTGAATGACAGGGTGACTGACGTAACTTCTGGAGACTCCTTCGGACCTCCCCCTGAAGAGTTTCTTGCCAGCGTTGATCCCGCCTCTGGAGGTACAACACGATTTCCCGCCCCAGGAGTTGAACTTGCTCATTGAGGTATTCTTTTATTTCCTCCTGGGAGCTGCTGATGCGAGCCTGCAAGGCATCTTCACGCCCGAGCGCACTTTCAGCAACCTCGCGGACTTTCTCATCCAGCCGGGTTAGTTGTTGCGCCAGATCTTCCCATGGAGGCGAGACATCCTCCAGGCATTCCTCCTTCGAGGTACAGCGACTGCAATGAATCCACCACCTCCTGCACCGCTGAACACGCTCTGACCGTGACGTGCCACGCCCCGGCTACTCCATGGTGTCGTCCTGCTCGGCACGCACTATAGACATGTTAATTGGGGAAATGTTTAAAGGCAGACAGCGATAGTATTTATTAAGATTCCTCAGAGATGGCACCACTTATGTAACGGCCGACCCCTTTACCCAGCCGGCAGCAACACCTCCAAGACCTGTGGCCTGGATAATTTACTGAGAAAGAATCTAAATATCAAGCCGTACTTCTAACCAATTAAACTTTTCCCCACAATCGACGGTGTAAATATAAGTACACAAAAACAGGATGTAAAATTAAACTGATTAAATGTATTAAATGAAACAACAAGACATGCAAAAAATAGAAAACAGATATAAATATAAATATCCCTCCACCCCAGCAACAACAAGACACCACCAAATATAAATACAACAAAAACCCTCCCTTGCCCCTGTAACATATAAACACACAACACGAATAACAAAAATTGAATGAGATACGGAAATGAATGTGAACTTGAGTCCGGTTATAAAAAACTGTCCTGAATGCGGTTGACTGAACTAGCGAAAAATGAGTCGTTTGATTTTCCCCGGACAAAATGGAGCAGCCTCACTGTGAATCCTCTGTGCGTGGTGGATGATTAATTCCGACCCCGGGGTCTCTCGTGATGAGGTTCTTGAAGCAAGTCCTGCGGATAGAAAAACAAACTGGATGGAAATGCGCGATGTGGAATATAACAGGTACAGATGGCTCGTGGTCGTGAATGTGAAAAATCTCCTCCTCTCTCTCCTTCTCCTCCTGCTGGCTTAAATAGTCCTGTGACGGCAGTAATTGATTAATCGTGAACAGGTGTTTTCCAGGTTTGCGGCTGTGGTCTCCTTCCATCATCTGTCCCCCTTTACGGGGACGGCATTAACTGATACACATACAAACAGCAAACGGGGCAATGAAACGAGACGCACTCAGAACTGACATTTAACAACACTATGTGGCCCCGCTACAGAAGAACACTGAAATTATTGTCATGTTCATGAAACCAGTTTGAAACCAGTTTGCTTTGAGACATGGCACATTATCATGCTGGAAATAGCCATAAGAAGATGGGGGAATTGTGGGCACAGAGGGACACACCTAGCAACAATACTCAAATATCAAAAAAAAATCAAGAATCAAGCCCCTGCTTGATTGCCTTATTGACATAAGGAGTTGAATGGCATTCAATTTTCAAATTTTAATGAGAACAAGACAGAAGTCATGCTATTTAGACCCAATGGCATCTCCTGCATCGACCTTTTCACCGTGGCTCAATTTGAGAAATCCATAATCACAAATTTAGGTGTGAAAATGGATTTCACTTTAAAACTTGATAGCCATGTGTACGCAGTGGTAAAATCTTGCTTTTTCCAGTTGAGACGGCTGTCAAAAATCAAGCCTGTTTTGTCTAAACGCATGCTTTTATAACCTCTCAACTAGATTACTGCAGTGCGCTTCTTTTTGGAATTAGCCAGGCCTCCATTGCTCACCTACAGCTGGTGCAAAATGCTGCTGCTAGTATTTTTAACTGGCACAAGAAAGCATGAGCATGTTACCCTGATTTTGGCTTCCCTTCTCTGGCTTCCGGTTTGTTTTCGAATCCATTTTAAGATCCTCGTATCTGTTTTTAAATCCTTTAATGTTTGTGCCCCATTTTATTTGTCAGAACTGCTGCACCCTTATGTCTCGCTCTCTCAGGTCAGCAGACCAGATGCTTTTATGTGTACCTAAGGCACGATGCAAACATGTGATAGGCCTTTTTCAGTTGCAGCTCCAAAACTCTGGAATGATTTACCGTTACATGTTAGGCAGGCTCCTTCACTTGCTGTCTTTAAATCTTATTTAAAAACGCACTTTTACACCCTGGCCTTTAACCCAGTATGATATTTTGGCTGTCTGTGTACTTTTTATTATGATTCTCTTCAGCTCTTATGTGTTTCTGTTTCTTTTACCCTTTGGTTTTGTTTGTCTGATATGTTGGGTTTTTATTCTACAGCACTTTGGGCAGCGTTGATGTTGTTTTTAAAGTGCTTTATAAATAAATAAATAAATAAATAAATAGGCAGTGGAATTCAAATGATTAATTGGTATTAATGTGCTTAAAGTGTGCCATGTGCATGGAGTCATTCTGTTTTTTCCAAATTCTGATCACACCATCTGTGTGCCTCAGCAGAAATCAAGATTAATCAGACCACAATACATTTTTCTAATCTTAAGGTGTTCAATTTTGATATACCCATATCCACTGCAGCCTCGTCTTTCTGTTCTTGGCTGAAATGAATGGATGTTAACATGGTCTTCTGCTTTTGTAGGGCAGTCATCTGGAGATTCAATGTTTCGTGAATTCTGAAATGCTTTTCTGCTCATCACAGTTGTACAGAGTTCCTGTTTGAGTTGCCCTAGCCTTTCTGTCATCTTGAACCAGTCTGGCCATATTCCTGTGACCTCTGTCATCAGCAAGGTGTCTCATCCCCCAGAACTGCCACTCAATGGATGGTTTTTGTTTTTTGCACCATTCTGAGTAAACTCCAGAGACTGCCATGCATGAAAATCCCAGGAGATCAGCAGTGACAGAAATACTCAGACTAGCCCATCTGGTACAACAATCAAATCACTGAGATAGCATTTTTTCCCCATTTGATGCACTGCTGCTATATGATTAGATGGTGAGATAACTGCATGGATAAACAGGGGACACTTCTGACTCATGATTGGCTGATTAGGTAATTACATGGCGAAGCAGCATATTATTTCTTTTAACCTGTTCTTTTCTGTACAGAGCTTAACACAGTGATTTGATTGCATGTGCAACATAAATGGGCAGCATGCAAATGACAATGCTGTATGTAATAAGTTAAAGTAAACCATGGTTCTCTATATATTGCTTTAGATCTAAACCTTCCAAAACTCTTTAATTGTACAGGATTACAGATCAAAGCATTAATTACATTCAGATCTGCTTAAAGCTACCATTTTATATGATATACGACAGGATGAAATGATATTCATACCAAAAGTTCCCATTATTCCCACTAAATACCTGTTTTAATTAAAAAGATTAGTTTCCTGTAAAATTGTGCTTTGCAGTGGCTATCAACAAAAATCAAGGTTAGTCACTATGAAAAGCACAAATTCATCTATGGAAGGAATATTTCACTTATGGCAAATTGCATTTAAGATATTCCAGAGTAAGGAGCTCCTGTGAACTAATCATATTAGCCCCTGGTAAAAAATATTAATAATAACAAATACTGTATACAGAAAAGTTCTCAATTACATAGTACTTCTGATATATCCAATTAACCAATGCCACTATAACCCATTGTCTTAGGAAATTTCCCATTTAAAGATGGGTTATCATACCTAGTTATATCGTACAGATCTTTTATTGCCTTGTTCAAACTGGAGGCACATAACAAATACAGAAAAGCACTGGAGAACTCCCTTGGAAGATAAAGCAGAGAACATTAATTGATCAGGTGAATAGTTTCTATAGCTAATTTTAATGTCTGTGCACCATGCAGTGTTCACCATATTTACAGTACACAATTCCTCCTCTTTATTTGTTTTTTACCTGACAGTTAAGTCTAATGTCCATGAAAGACAGTGAAACCATCCGACTATATTGCAGTGTCTTTTGTCTAATCACATGGCCATGTCTGAGAAAATCAAAAAATAAAACAGTTTCTGATGTCTCTCCATACAGACAGCAATTTGGATAGTGGTTGTGCTGCTGGACCAGAAATGTCAAGTCTTCAAGTTCAATCTGTGCCACTGATTCACTAGGTGTCCTTAAGCAGGCCACTTAAACTGCCCGTGTTGTAGCTTAAGTGTTAATTCAACATGTTTACCATACATGTGAATTGCTTTGAAATGATGTCTACACATTAAAGATACTGAAAAAAATGTGCATGGTACTTAACTACATTGTATATTAAACTTTTTAACTTTAAGTGCTCTTAGTAGTAAGATAACCTTTTTAGAATGAAGTCCTTGATTTTGCTTTTTCTAACACACATTCAGTATACAGTATATTCTGATCTTTCAGTAAATTACTGTATTCAGTACAAGAATTGGAAACCTGATGATAATTGAACTTTTGGCAGTATTCTTTACATGAGGAATACTAAAAAGTTCACAATATATAAAAAATATTAAAAAATATCAGCAAGTAAAAAATAATATGAGAGTGAGCCCACTTTAGTAAAGAAACAATTTAAGGGACAACAAATCTCAAAATTAATGACCTGTCATGTGCCTCATATGCAATGACGAGGTAATTATATCAAGGACAGCAGTCTGATCTTTTCAATTACCTAATCATTGTAAGGTATAATGGAGGTTGAAGCAAGCTGAACTGTATAATTTAGTTTGCATCTTCTTATACTTTTCATAACATATGGTTATCAACAGGGCCGAATAAACCCAGTAGGTGCTCCTGGTATCTCTATGTACTCTTCCCTGTCCTTTTATTTTGTAAAACAACAAAAAAGTGGGAAAAATACTGAAATTAAATGGTAAAAAATCAAGAGAATAACACTTGTATCTAAAATAATAATAAAACTCTATGGTCTGTGTATTCAGTCCCTCAGAGCAATCTGATTGGTCAGTTTGACTTTGGTGACAAGGTGAAACAAGTAGTGTTAGTGTGAAACGCTCAAGGAGGAGTAAAGGCACAAACTGAGAGAGACGTCTTCGAAGACGGAAACTCTAAAATCGGACAGAAGGCAAGAAAGGAGCTTTCAAAATAATGAAAGTCTGAGCAGGCTTAACAGGGATGTGTTCAACAGAGCAGGAATCAGTGAAGAGACATTCAATCACGCAGAGGAAAGGTGCTGTACATCCATGTAGGGCAAGCGATACCAAATATTTTTTAAATTATTCTATTACTCTTTAACAGGAAACATGGCTATTCACAAATAAAAGTAAATCTCAGAAATTGTTGAGTCCAAACCCAATTAAAAAAAAGCATATTCCATTTTTCTAATTACATATATTTTAAGACTCTCAAAAGAAGAACATGGCAGCTTAGAGTACAAATACCATATAACTATTTTAGGAACTTAAATAGGCCATTTAGACCAGACAAACTTTTTGTTCTCCCAGCCTCCATTACACATTTTCTTTTAACATTTGTTTTGTCATTTTCTAACCTGCTTAATCCAGATGAGGGTTTTGGATGCTAGAGGCTATCCCAGTTAGCACAGGGCTGGAGCAAACACTGGACAGAGTGCCAGTCCATCACAGGGTGCCCACACACACTAGGACCAATTTGGCATCACCAATTCACCAAACCTGCGTGTGTTTGGACAGTGGGAGGAAACTGGAACAGACACAGAGAAAACATGCAAACTCCACTGCGAGACAGCATTACCAGTGCATCACCGTGCCATCCTTTTAACATCTGTGTGAACATCTATAATTATCAAAGCAGTATTTCAGAAAGAGAAGGCCTACTTCACTTGATTCATCTAACTGGAGTGCAAATGTTTCACTCTGCAAGACTTACCTTTAATGTCTTATGCCACGTTATCAATGCATTGTGCAGCTGTTATGACATAAAGGCAAATGCCCCTTTACTGCAGGGTAAGGGATGGGGTGAGGTCAGAAATAGGTGGGGTTGGATGTCCTAAATTTACCATATAAGGATCCTGTGGTATTAAATGTGCATGGCCTCAGTACTTTTACTGCATTCCCTAGTAATGATATCCTCTATTTGTGTCCGCAAAGCTTTTCTTCTTCTTCTTAATGGGGTCAATGATGTGCTTTTCCTTCACTTGCTGGTTCTCATGGGCTCATTTATTCTCTTTGTTGTTCATTCTAAATTTTAGGCTGTGTTGTGTTATTGGGTGTAGGGTGGGGTGGGCAGAATTGGGTTCTGTTTTATTATAATTCTTGCTAAAATGACATGTCTTTCTTTTAAAAGGCTGTCTTTAGAATTTAAATATTAAAGCTATTTATTTGTTCAATTTAGTAGTAGTGGTATTGTTTGTTTATTTGGCATTTTACCTACTGTCCCATACTTTACCAGAATACAGTGATAGGTCAAATTATAAGCTAATAATATGGCATCTGCCCAGTAAACTCCCATGTCTGTTAGACAGCACCTAATCTTATATGGTAGCAATTGAAAATCGAACCCTGCCCACATTTGGCCCTATTCCCAGTTTCAGAGCAAGGACCCTATCCAAAGCAAACACACATTGCCACAGGAAAGCCATCAGCATCTGCATGGATTCCACTCATCCATACCATAGTCTATTTGAACTCCCATCCAGCAAACTCTACAGTCTTTCATGCACAGAGCTCGAAGCTCAGACATAGTTTCATCCCAAGAGCTATAAATGCACTTAGTCCATTAAAGTGCTCTCAGTAGAACACTTTGCATTATATGTATATGTATATTGTACTTATGTGTTCATATTGCCTATTTCCATTGTTTAATATGTGATTTTTGTAATTTTATAAGAAGATTATTATTTTGTGGAGGAGTTGCATATTGAATCTCATTGCACTGTGTACAATGACAATAAAGGAATTCAATTCAATTGAATTACCGACGTGCATAACTTCATTTATTGTAACAGCAACTCAATGAATTGGGCTCTCACCAACTGAAAAAGGCTTGTTGCATTTGGCTTTTAAGCACACCATTTGTGCTTTATCAAAAATGACATGCAATCTTTATTTTTTTTATTTTAACATGACTAAAACTTAAAGCGACAATGTTCCACTTAAGTACTGCATATTGTTACACCCTACCTACTACATACACTTTTATAGAAGAGTCGAATAACTTCAGGCACCCAGTAGAATTTCTCTCACAACCCACATATTGACAACAACTGATTCAGACTACAAGTTTCAAACATGTTTATTGGTACTTTTAAATGAAAATAGCTTAATTTTTTAAATACATTTTAAGACAATTTTTTAGCTCTCTGAAATATAATATAAAACTTTTTAATGTGATAGTCATGTACCAGAGCAAATCCCAATTATCTTAGGCCCTTGGGTTTAAGCCCAGGTAAGTCTATGCATTAATATGGCCCTGGTTGTCAGAGAAATGCCCCAAAATGGGGAATCCATGTTGTCATCTTCTTTGTGGAGTTCATTCAGTATCTTTAAAATATAAATACTAAACTGCTTTGTAGCCACAAATTGTCCTGTTTGAGAGAGTGTGGGAGTACCCTGAAACTGACCGTCATTCCATACATTTCTGGATTCAAGTTTGTGCCTTACATAACTGGGGTAGCCTTTAATACCCCTCAACCATGTAAATGGCATAGAAACACCCATCCATGCATGCAGTACTTGGGATAATAACACTGAAACTGTGATTATTCCTCCTGTTAATTAAACAGTGATCAAAATGGTTTCCTTAATGTTAATCTGGTTTTACTCTTAAAATGAAAGCATCGGTGTAATGGGAATTAAAAATGCTCAGAAATTTAAATATGCAAAGGATAAATTGACTGTTTTAGGGGCTGCACAAAGTGTACTTTTTAAAATTTTCATTTGCTGTTGTATATTTGTGACATCTAGCATTGTTACATGTATTATTGCATGTATTATGTCATTTAAGAATAGGTTTAACTTTGTATTAGATACTGTAGTTACAAGAAAGAAACAGTTTTGTACCACATAGATATATATGAATTTTCCCATGGGTTTAACAAAGTTTATCTAATCTAATCTAATCAAATTTAAACTACTCTAATCTAATCTAATCTTCTGCGGTGTAAAAGGCATTGTTTCAAGAGGTAACTGTTTAGGAGTAAGTACTGACTCAGGAAGTGAAATTTGTGGTGTGGGCCTATCGCTGCATATCATGGCCTGGAAGAGGGAAAGGAGATGTTTAGACACATGAGCCCATTTCCCAAGGAGGAAAGCCTACACAGGATGGCAGATTTGAAAAGGAAATTTGTCCTCCCATTTGTCTGATGTGTGGCTATTTAGGGTGGTTTTAGAATCTTAGGCCCATTCTGTACCACAACGCCTTATTGGACCAGGACTTGTGAAAAGAATGGGTATAAATTGTTCACCTCGCCTTTCTAGCTGTCTTTTGTTATTTCTGCATGAACAGAAGGCAAGTCTGTCTCAGCAGCCATACTAAGACAGGCAGGCTGTCTGGGCCTGTGCGGATGACAAACTGAAATTGAACAGGAAGAATCAAAGTTATTGCACCACCTACACCTACACGTTTAGCATTATCAGGTGGCATTCGTTTCTAACCAACTCTTTATGTATTCTGTTTCCTTATAATTTACAACAATAGATTTCATTTATATAGCACCTTTTCCATGCATCCATCCATCCATTATCCAACCCGATTTTATCCTAACATAGGGTCACTGGGGTCTGCTGGAGCCAATCCCAGCCAACACAGTTAAATTAAAGTATAACTCCTATGAAGTATAACTACGTATTCTTTCAGTCTATCTAATTGCTTGGGGTATTAGAAGTAAAATGGAAAAGGGAGGAGGTGCTGAACTGTAGTACCTGATAAGAGAAGTACAGTAAGTATATGGGATTTGAGACATTTTGTTAAGGTCTACATGATAAAGAGTATAAAAAGGACTATAGAATCCCTTAGGATTCTATCAAGACAAAACAATAGGTAAGGTTGTGAATAGAAGTTTGTTGGTGCAGTGTGATTTTTAAATAAATAATATGGTCCTGGAGCATGCAAGCTCCAAACAGGTGCAGGTGTGCGCATGCCAGCTCCACTCCATGGTTGATTGGGTTGCTTAGCTGATTGTGCATTCATATGCAGGAGGTAGGACTGTAAGGAGCCCATTTGGTATAGAGTGGAGACAGGAGGTCAAGAGTATGCCCCTGACAAAGCAACTAACAGGACTGTACTCGAGTGTGGGGCTGGAAAATGGCGCTCCTTAGAACTAAGCAGAAGAGTGGGAGTGGCCAAATCGTACAGCATCTCCTTTCAGACTCCAACAGACTGGCTGAAGGAGACGTGAGTGAAGTTTGACACGAAGTTCTATGAATGGTTGACTGCGCCCGTTTGTGGGCATCTCCTCAGCTTCTCCCCTCAGGACCTTGCAGCATGAGGTTTAGTGTTAGAAGCATTGGGGCTCGTGTTTTAAGGAATAATCTGCTTGGTATTTTAATGGGATTATTTATTGAATATTTTAACCTCCACGTTTAAATTTGCTTTTTTAGATTATTTATTTGTTTATTGAAAATATTTTGCACTGTACTTTTGAATACTGTTTGTTTTTGTTTGGTTTTGGCTCTGAGGCTAAGGATCTGCGCTGGTATCCCGAAGGTTGCCGGTTCGAATCCCCGTCACTGCCAAAAGAGATCCTGCTCTGCTGAGCCCTTGAGCAAGGCCCTTAACCTGTAATTGCTCCAGGGGCACTGTACAATGGCTGACCCTGCGCTCTGACCCCAAGGGAAATGCGAAAACTACCAAATTCCTAATACAAGAAATTGTATAAGGCGAAATAAAGAACAAAAAAAAAAAAAAAAAAAAACCCTTGCTGGCTTTGTGTGTCCTCATTTGCCCAGCTCATCTGGGTTAATGAATAATGACAGTTCTATGTTGAAGAGGCTCCCAGAAGCAATTGAGGAGTGTGGAGCTGGCCTGGGCTGGCACAAAGGTCCGCTATTGTCTACATTAGTTTGCATTATTAAAGCTGACATTAATACAGTATATTTAGGTACAATATGTCATATCACATTTACATAATAGGCCTTAGATGTCAGGTCAGGTCAGGTTCAGGTCAGGTTGGGGAGCCTGTTCTGGTACAGCACGTTTGTGCATCCATCACATGACGAAACAGCTCGGAATCCTGGTTGGCAACAACCCAGGCAGACAAGTGCTCCATTCCCACCCTCCCGGAAATTACCCTCAACCAGGTGTTATGTGGGCGCCCCCTTGGCCTGGTGCAGCCACTCGGGTCCTCAACAATGAGGATCCTGCAAGCTGGATCACCCTTGGGGAATTGTGCCACTTGGCTGTAGTGCCGTAACTGACACTCCCTCACAATAGATAGCATTCATGTCTTGCAACCATATAGCAAGACAGAAAGCACCAGGACTCTAAAGACTTGGACCTTTATCTTTTTGCATAGATATCAGGAGCACCACAAACCCCTTTCCAGCGACCTCATGACCTCCCCATGCCTTCCCACTCCGTCTACTGACTTCATAGGAAGAGTCACTAGAGACATGAATGTCACTGCCGAATTAAGTAAACAAGTTTGACACTCTCTCGCAAACAGACACACCGCTGATGGCTGTGCCCAAGAGGTCATTAAAGGCCTAGATCTTGGTTTTTATCCAGGACACTCACAAGGCCAGACACTCAGACTCCTTGTGCAGCTCTGAGAGCCTTACGTGTCTGAATAACAAACAATCACTCTGGTTCAATGATGCAGCATATGAAACTAGATTACTATAAATTAAAATAAATCCAAAAATATAAATAGAATGGTGAAGTTCATTTAAATTGAGCTGAATTAGTTTAAAAAGCAATACTTTAACCACCAATTGATTGAAAGATCTTAATTGACAAAGCAATAAATTTATAGCTGTCAAAGGATTAAAATATAGTAAATAATATTTTGGAATACACAAAAATTGAAATAAATTAGTATAATAAAAAGCAAACAGAACATTTTCTTAAAATAATAGTTAATAATTATTCTTATTTAATTTAATGTATTTTTAATGGAGATTTATACAATTATTTTTATGCCATCTTTATGGAATGATTTCATAACTTATTTATTGTATTTGTTTGTCACATTGTACATTTAAGGTAAACTTATTTCTGTATAATTAACTGCATAGTAGACATGTAAATCTTGAATTACCTCCACAATTCTATTGGGGAAAACTTTCTGTGTGAGTTAGTGAAGTGTTCTGAGTGTGCCTTTCCTGTCAAACTAAGACTTTCTGCACATTTACCATGGTGATGTGATCATATGACATTTAAAGTTTTTAACTGTAGTAAACTATGAAAGAAGTTGCTATTTCATGGTAAGATGTATATACTGTAGATCTACAAAGATACAGGGTGTATTATGGATTACACTACAAGGTCTGTCTATTAAATAACAATATTGTGTTTCTATCTCTTATACAAAGCAGAGAGAACTGATTATGAGCACTTGCCATGCAGGTTTAAACCTGTCCAAACCTGCATGACAGACAACAAAGCTCTCTGCTGTTTAGTTGATTGTCAGTCACCATTTAAGTTGTATTTCCCCTTTTGTGCTGGAATCACACGAAGTTTAAAAGTTGAGCAATGTGTCAATTTTGAAATATTTAATAAAACTGAACAAAACACCAATGGAATCTTTTCAAATGCTTACTGAGTCTTATGGGGAAGACTGCATGTCTTGTGCGTGTGTGTTTGAGTGCCACAAAAGATTCAGTGAAGGATGTAAGAAGAATTCAGTGGAAGACAATTAGCACCCTGGATGACCATCCACTTCAAGAGCTGAAGAAAATGTAGAATAAATTATCATCACATTTTTAAAGGGATCCAAATGACATAAGTGCTACTAATTTGATCTTAATTGACACATTCCTTGGCAGAAAGTGAATTGCACAATTCTTTGCTTTGATAAAATATCTGATAAATGTAGAACAAGTTGCTACAAATTAGACTTTGCCTTCTAAGACTTAAGTGAGGACATAAAAAGAAAGCATGATGAAATTGACTTAATTATAGTATAATTTACATCATTTTCTGTTATTTTAAAAACTGTTAACAGAAATTATCAAGCTCAAATATTCATATCTTGCTGATTTCTTGTTTAGAACAAAGAAGATTAATTTAAGAAGATGAAAATTTTTACTTTAATCATTTTACTTTTAGCCATCTCTGCTTGGCCTTTTATTTATTTAATTACAGTTCCAGATGATTATGTTTAAACCATGGTAAACCATAGCTTGTGTTGTCTAGAAACAAAGAAATAATCTCACTTAACATATTGTTCCATTTGATAGCAAGGGCCCAGTTTTTACAGTACTACTCCAGCAGGTCCAGGTTCTACCACAGTATTAGGTCTGACTATGTCAAAAATGTCACTTATTATTTTAGTGTTTAATTTCGCCAGTTCATTATTGAAGATATTAAACAGCATTAGGATAAAACTGAAGTTCTCATATCTCGAACTTTGACCTTTCACTGCACTTTAATGTACATTATTTTGACTGTGTTGTAGACTTGATGAGTTTAGTAACTGATCTTGTCACCTGAGGGTGTTGGATTATGTGACTAGGCATTGCAGAAGATGACAAATTACACAATGTTTCAAATCATTACATTACATGACTTTACAGCACATTTCCAAAGTATTGTGAGCTTCACCCGTATTCTGACAATTACAGCAGCAACATGCTACCTGATTGTTCCAGTGCTGTACAAATGTTTTTGGAAATGAGAGACTGATGAGCACAATTGTTGAACTTTTTTTGTTATTTTTTGCAAGGTCTGGAGCTGATTAGATTCACACTGTTGTAGGGAAGGTGATTTGTTTATGTTTTGGTTGGGAATCCCAGGAACGCACCCAGCCTTGGCCCGACTGGCACCACTCACACTGAGACACGAAATAACAGTATATAAAATGGAAACAATGTATATTAAATGGAACAAAAGTGTAAGCAACAAATAGACAAATAACCATCCCTTTTCCCAATGACAATATCAAATACCAACACAATAAACATCTAACAATAAACACTCATGACAAAGTCCTTAAAACAGTCCAAATACAGCGGTAACGAATGAAGTGGAATGAAGGAAAAGATGATGATCTGTAAATAATGTATTAAACAGTCCCACCAGAAGTCTTGATGCAGCAAGGAGTGGTGTGATTAGGGAGTTCTCCCTCCAACAATGGCGATAGTAAACCCGACACACTACTCACACAACAGGCAGGTACAATACAGTCCATACATTCATATAGGCAGTGATCCAGGAAAAGCGATAGTCCAATGGAGATAATGTAGATGGCAAAATAGACAGGTGAACACAAACACAAAAACTGACTTCTCTCTTACTGCTAAGCCTGCTCTCTTTAAAGATTCCAGCTGGCCCCACTTGTCTTTAGCAGCCTCTGCGTTCTCCTCAGACGTTCAATCAGGGCAATACCCTCGAGGCAGCTCGCCCTGTCACAAATGTTGTGTGAACACCCGCCGCCGTTCACTGGATTAATATATGCGGGAAGCTCATGGTGGATGACATTCTGTTTTAGAGTTAATAATTAGAAGGGTTAAAGACTTACAGCAAAAATATTCATTCAAAAACAAAAACTAAAAATATTTTTATTAAATTATTATTTTTTTTCAGTTAGTCTTTTCAGCTACTTTAATAGTTTTGTTTAGTTTTAGTTTTTCATTTTGGTTTTGTTAATTATTTTATTTCAGTTTGTGAAAATGTTTTTTAAATAATTGTTTCAGTTTGGATTTTATTTTCCGTTAACTATAATAACCTTGATATACATATATTTATGTATAGTCCAGTACATTCATGCTTTCAAACAGTAGAAAGGATAAAGTGTACTGTAAGGAAATCTACACATAAACAGGGAGAACATTTGGTTTCTGCACAGAGGCATTCGAGCTTAATAATTAACCTGAATCAATGAAATAAAAGGAAATAATGCTGACAGATTGAACAGTATATCTTTACATCATACACAATCCTACAAAGAAAATAAACAGCTATAGTAGTCACCATATTTTTACTTTATAAGATACCTAATTTATTGTGTTCCAGAACATTTATGTCATGTGATAGCCTCCCTGTTGTGTCCATAATATTTGCCTACATTTGGTAGACTATATGATTTATTGGGATAGCTGGTCATTTTCTGTCAGACGTAATAAAAGTCACACATTTCTTTCTTTGTGTAATGGTTGATTAATTCATTTTAATTTCCGATCTATTCACCGTGTTCTCTAGCACAGCTTCATGATTATTAGTGTATAGATTATTTATTGTTTCATATCACCCTAACACCCCTAAGAAGCTGTGATTACAACATGTAGTAAAATGCAGATATATATAATTTAACAAAACATTGTGAGTGCTATGTTGGATGGACTGATGTTCTGGCCAGGATAGAGGCATGTTCCTTGCCAGGGCAGGAGGTTGTAATACTGAATAACAAGGATGGCCTAGCATCTCAACTAGGACGGGTGCCAATTCCTTGCCAGGATGGAAGGGTTGCTTGAAGGACAGAATGTAACTTCTCACAGGAGTTATGTCTTCTCCCGTACACACAATGGCAGCATCCCATTGGTGGCACTCACATATGGAGACCTGCAGGGCAGGCTGGAAATTGTAGTCCCATGGAACAGTCAACTGGGGGTGCTGCATGGAATTGTACACTCTTTAAAGGGCTTCTGCCTGAACCAGAAGTGTTTCCAGTGTTCAATGCTGTGGCGCCAGAAATAGTAGTCGGAGTTGGGAGGAGAATAGATGACTACATGGGAGAGAATATATTGTATTATACCCTTGTGGAAAAGAAGTTAGAGGTCTGTAAATGTACTGTAAAATGAAAATATCTTCTGTTGGAACCCAGGACAGTGTCATGTAGTCGTATCTCAGAGTTTAGGGGCTCATTGACACCCCCTGCTGGTCACAATATATATATAAAAAAGACACACAAAAGATGAATAATCAATTACCAACTTTCTTCTCAACAAGTTTCTGGGTTGCTTCTTGATTCAATCAGAAGAGGCCATTTTATTCAGTTGCAGTTCTGTTAATACCAGTAAACCCCCGATTCTCTAAAGAATCGCAAATCCAAGAATGGCAATTACTTTCTGTTCCCTCCAATCTTTGTAGGGATGTAAGATCATGGAGGGTGGGAGCGTCCTGGGAAACTTTTCAATTAATAAAATAAATATATTTGTAGTAAAGCTGTTTCTTTTTGGAGTCATGACTCGTTTGATTCTGGTGTTTGAGAAGTGCGTTGTAGGCACCTTCATTCATTGTTTTTATCCATGCAATCTAGTTTTTGTTTTTCTATGGGTGTGTTGTTAGCTAGAAGTTGTTTGCTGTTAGGAATCATAATTGAACCCCTGACCGCAGGCACTGTGGAGTAGCTGACTGCTGGCACTGTCAGTAGTGACCACTAAATCAAATCCATACACATATATAGATAAACGCCGCATTCACTGTGTTTCCCAGTAGACACGATACGTCAGCCTTATTGCGAGTGGCAAAAGTGCCATTTAAACTAATACAGGTAGACGTGGAAACCGGGTTTTCTGATGAAAAAACAATAACATTTAAAACAGTATCGTTTACATACAACAGATTTTGGTGAATCGTTTAAATGCAATTATTTATATCCATTTATACACTAATAATGGCAATTATTAAATAATAATAATTATAATTATTATTATTATTAACCATTCCTCCCATATAAGTAACATTTCTGGGACAGTCTTCTTCTATCTTCGAAACAATTCCAGACTTTGTCCTGTTCTTATGCAACACAGTACTGAAGTATTGTTTAATGCCCGAGTCACGTGACGTATAGATTAATGTAATGGTATTCTATCTGGCATCCCACAAAAACTTATCAATCGCTTAGAACTTCTTCAAAATTCTGCTGCCAGGATAATATCGGCTGTTGTAAATCCTCTGAACATATTATACCTATTCTCTCTCAACTTCACCGGCTCCCAGTTAACTACAGAATACAATACTAAATACCACTCTTAACATTTAAAGCTCTCCACAACCTCACTGATCTCCTCCAGACTTACACTCCTTTCGCTCACTCAGATCTTGTAATTTGAGAGTATTCAGTCTGGCAATATGGTGCAGCCTTAGTTTGTGGAAGACAGACACAACTAAAGACATGAGCATAAAATGATGGTTGTCAATTTCAAACTGTGTTTCCTCAATGTGCTCCTTGAGAAAAAACATCATCAAGTTTGAGACATGTTAACAGCTAACAACAATCTACATAGTGACTAAATACGTTTAGCCAAAACGTTGTTTGGAGGCTCACTTGAGCACATAAATGCATAGCTTTCCTAGCTTAGCCTGGCTTAGCTAAAGTAAAGATTATAAAACGGGATTTTCTAACGGCCAAATATAACCAAAACAATTGTTCAGCCTTACCTATGAAATGTAATCCCCCGGGATCTGGTTTGGAGCGTACAGCAGTTTGTACAATCCCAAGCAGCACATTATTCATTACTTCACTCCACAGCAGTGCCACTCACAATATGGCGGCAACGTTGACGTACGATTCTGCTAGTCATGAGGCGTCTAGTTATTCTATGTCAATGTTTAAATATGTCACCATGGCAACTTGTTGGCATACACGCTTTATGTCAAGTTTAGTTTACAGGTTGTGTTGTGTTGTTTGAGTGCCACTAACTGACTTTGGGAAGCCGCTGGGTTTGACTGTTGGGCGCTGTGCAAGTGCGCGTGCGCTTTTGGCATGGGTTGCGTCTGGCATCTGTGCATATATACAACCTTCGTAAACATTACTAAACGAAGGTTTTATATGTGGTGGTGTGCACGTTCGGGCGGCAGTTGTATTGTGACCTGAAGTTTAGTTTACAGGTTGTGTTGTGTTGTTTGGGCGCTACCTACTGAGTCTGGGAAGCCGCTGGGTTTGACTCTGGGGTGCTGAGTCGCAGTGCGCGTGCGCTTTGATGCGTCCTGCATCTGCCGTCCTGCGTCCGTGCATATAAACAACCATCATTTAGTAATATAGATCGGCCATCTCAGAAAAGACATTATTGAAACTTTATTGAGTCTTTACATACTATTGTCACAGTAGTCGAAGTTACATTTTTGCTGTTTAGTCAAATTTATTCTCTTATAAACTTGACATTCTTCCTGTCAATGTCATAAGATAATGATATCTGGACAAACAGTTTGTAAGTCAGAATACTCAGACAACAGTAGTACAGTAATATTTTTATTCAGCTGTTCTTTAACTAAAATGTAACATCTCACACCATGTGTAGTGGAACAACTTTCCTCCTTTTTCAAGAAGTCAATCTTGAGTCATATGAGAATGCAGAACAATTCTTTATTTGCACACAGATATGCACAAATGTCTCAGACGATGGAGTGAGCACTTAATTAAGCAATTCATTCCATTTTATACTTTTCTGTTACCATTACCTTATCTAATACATCACGTCATCTAACTCTTAATATGTAGAATTGCATCATTTTAACCACTCATCTACAGCCACCAGTAACTTCATATACAAGTTCTTCCATTTTTGTAAACATCACTTTGTTAATAGTGGTGTCCTATGGGTTTTCCCATTGATCTTATCACCACTTCAGAACAAGGGTGGTTGGACTTTCTCACTAGGTTGTCCTCGCTTTTTAAGGGGGTGTTCATTACACATTTACTTCATTTTAACCTTAGCAGCTATCTTGGTGGCTCCTCGGAAGTGAGACAAAAGCCTTACATGCCTAGACTTACAGTAAAACATATAATTAATGCTTTAGTTACATTCAGTCCTTGTCCTTACATTTAATAATTCATTGTTATAACTTCAAATAAGTATATATTTATTATCATTATAAAATTATGTCATGTGTAGATTAAAATATTGATCAAAATTCTATACATGTAAAGCCCAAGTTCAAACAAACATTCATTGTGCTTAAAGAGCTTAGTCACCTTTCTCTTGGTTATATGTTTTAGCTATTTTTACCATAATGTATACTATGCCTTTCACTTTAATTTTTTTGTACATTTGTACTTATCTTACTGTTTTGAATATTAATAAAATAATAAACATCAATGTTTTTTGTTTTATTTTTATTGAAATGCAAATAAAGACAAACTACTTTTGAATTATAATAGAAAGTAAGATTTTCAATAACCTTAGTACAGTTGTTATTGGGACCTTAAAAATCGAAAAGACCGTTCATGCAAAGTTTGATTCAAAATAATTTATCTAATGAGATAGTAAAGAAAACGCAGCAAGAGAGACCTATTGTATGTAAAACTGAAATTTAACATTTTACATACATACATACGTACATATTGTTTTCTGTGGAGAGAAGACTTCAAGGCAAAAGGAAAATTAACTGAATGCTTAAGGATCAGTTGAGATGTTGGCATTGGAACTGAACGTTTTTGATATCCTGTTATTTTATTCTCCTGGGTCTTTTCAACAGAATACAGTTTTCAAAATCTGCACTTAGGAAGTTAATTCAAATGTTATATTTACAAAATATGTTGGACTTGATATTAATACCTTCCATACTGTGTATTTAACTGTTTAATTTGGAAATGTTTAAGCCTGTGGCATATAATATTTTGAATGCTTATGATTATATTGTCTGAATATTAAATCAGAATTAAAAACACTATCCAAAATTTGATCATAACTATACAATTTTTTACTGTACTGTAATTTTCAAAGTGTAATATTTCAGGAGTTAACAAAGACTTTTTTGAGAAACCATACTGTCAAAATTGCACCTACTTGCAGTACTGGTAGAATAAATACTACAATGAAAATTATATACCAGAATTATGCTTTTCCCTTTGGTAAATTACATTAGGATGAGGATCAGTTCGATATGTTAACACTGCAATCATAACAAAATAGAAAACCTCTATATTTAATTCTATTCCATACATCATAAATATATGGAGTGATTTAAATCTGACAACAACAGTTGTTCTCAATCAGTTCTACCACATATTACGAAATTTGTAAATGGCTCTCCAGTGCACAATATATTTTTCAGTTATCCCCAGCTGCATAAATGAGTATCGCCTCTAGTGATAAGGGACAAAAGGGTACTGTAGAGAAGAAAATGTGTTAGAAGACTGTCTGACAAGTTTTTAATTTAAGTTTAAACAATTTTATCCATTTTGTGCTTATTTCTGAAGCAGCAGACAAGGAGACATGCATTTCCATGTCATAACTCCAGCTGTGAAAATGGGTGACCACTTTAGTGGACTAATGGAGAGACATAGTAGATGTGAAAGTGCTATAGAGGACTGAATATGAGCTTTCCAGATTTCTGCAATTTTTTGTCATTTTGCAAACATTAAACAGAGGATGTGCAATTGTACAGCATAGCAATGGCAATTGAAATGATTGTCCTCAACAGCATGAAAGGACAGAAGGATATAGTAGATAAGGAACTTTGAAAGAATCTTTTTAAGTACTGTAATTTTGCATAATTTTTTCTACCCACTATTTTGTTTATTTTGCAAGTATCAGACGGGACACTATTTTCAGAGTAAATCCCCAGTTGTGGAAAAAAGTGTTCCTTTCCTATCGATAAGAAGGTGTGATACAAAACTGTTTACAATATTCTATGTAACTGTGCACAGTTTTAACTATCCATTGTTCATTTTACAAGTAGCAGGTAGAGGACACAGATCTCCATGGCATAGCTTCCGCACTGCAAATGGATGTTCTCTCCAGTAAACAGGATGGAGGGACAGAGTAGATGAGAAAGTGTGATAGAAGACTATCTACAAGGTTTTTAAATAGATTTTGAACAATTGTATCCATCTAGAATTCATTTTGCAAGTAGCAGGTAGGGGGTACAGCACTAATTCAGCTGTGGAAATGGCTGTTCCCTCTATTAGGAAATGATGGATGGGTATAGTAGATAAGAAGGTAGAATAGTAGACTGCATATGTGTTTTTTTAAAAAAGATTTTGGACTATTTTATATATCTTTTGTTCATTTTGCAAGCAGCAGACAAGGAAAATGCATTTCCAAGGCTTGGCTCCAACTGTGGAAAGAGTGACCCTTCAAGTTTGAAAGATTGAAAGGACACAGTAGATTAAAAAGTGCAAGAAAATACAGTGTACATGGTTTTTAAACTGATTTTGAACATTGTTATCCATCTAGTGTTCATTTGCAAGTAACAATCAGGGGATACTGATTCCCATGTCATAACCTCAGCTCTGAAAATAAGTGTCTTCTTTAATACAAATGGACATAAGGGCAAATAGAGTCCCATAAGCTAACTTCACCTGCAGAAATGTTTTTTCTCAGAATTAAAAATACAGAATTCAAAGCAAACACAATAAATATACTTATTAAAAACGTAATAATAAATGCTAAATAATAAGGTTTCCTTGAGAATAGGCAAACTACCTGAGAAAATGTTTGAGAGAAAAGACTATATTTGGAAAGTCAATGAGTTTGTTTCTAAAAGTGGTTTGTCTTTCAAATGTCTTGAACAGAGTGCTTGAGTGTCAATAAATTAATTATTGCTATTATTATTAGTATCCATCCATCCATCCATCCATCCATTCTCTTCCGCTTATCCAAGATTGGGACGCGGGGGCAGCAGCTTGAGCAGAGATGCCCAGACTTCCCTCTCCCCGGCCACTTCTTCTAACTCTTCCCAAGGCGTTCCCAGGCCAGCCGAGATACATAGTACCTCTAGCGTGTCCTGGGTCTTCCCCTGGGCCTCCTCCCAGTTGGACGTGCCTGGAACACCTCACCAGGGAGGCGTATAGGATGCATCCTGATCAGATGCCCGAGCCACCTCATCTGACTCCTCTTCATGCGGAGGAGCAGCGGCTCTACTCTGAGCCCCTCCTGGATGACTGAGCTTCTCACCCTATCTTTAAGGGAAAGCCCAGACACCCTACGGAGGAAACTCATTTCAGCCGCTTGTATTCGTGATCTCGTTCTTTCGGTTACTACCCGTAGCTCATGACCATAGGTGAGGGTAGGAACGTAGATCGACTGGTAAATTGAGAGATTTGCCTTACGGCTCAGCTCCTTTTTCACCACGACAGACCAATGCAGAGCCCACATTACTGCAGATGCCGCACCGATCCGCCTGTTGATCTCACGCTCCATTCTTCCCTCACTCGTGAACAAGATCCTGAGATACTTGAACTCCTCCACTTGGGGCAGGATCTCGCTACCAACTGAGAGGGCACTCCACCCTTTTCCGGCTGAGGCCCATGGTCTTGGATTTGGAGGTGCTGATTCCCATCCCAGCCGCTTCACACTCAGCTGCGAACCGATCCAGAGAGAGGTGAAGATCATGGCCTGATGAAGCAAACAGAACAATATCATCTGCAAAAAGCAGTGACCCAATCCTGAGTCCACCAAACCAGACCCCCTCAATGCCCTGGCTGAGCCTAGAAATTCTGTTCATAAAAGTTATGAACAGAATTGGTGACAAAGGGCAGCCCTGGTGGAGTCCAACTCTCACTGGAAACGGGTTCGACTTACTGCCAGTAATGCGGGCCAAGCTATGGCACCGATCGTACAGGGACTGAACAGCCCTTATCAGGGGGTCTGGTACCCCATACTCTTGGAGTACCCCCCCACAGGATTCCCCGAGGGACATGGTCGAATGCCTTTTCCAAGTCCACAAAACACATGTAGACTGGTTGGGCGAACTCCCATGCACCCTCCAGGACTCTGCTAAGGGCGTAGAGCTGGTCCACTGTTCTGCGACCAGGACAAAAACCACACTGTTCCTCCTGAATCCGAGGCTCGACTATCCGACAGACCCTCCTCTCCAGAACCCCCGAAATAGACTTTTCCAGGGAGGCTGAGAAGTGTGATCCCTCTGTAGTTGGAACACACCCTCCGGTCCCCTTTCTTAAAGAGGGGGACCACCACCCCAGTCTGCCAATCCAGAGGCACTGTCCCTGATGTCCATGCGATGTTGCAGAGACGTGTCAACCAAGACAGCCCTACAACATCCAGAGCCTTAAGGAACTCCTGGCGTATCTCATCCACCCCCGGGGCCCTGCCACCAAGGAGTTTTTTGACCACCTCGGTGACCTCAGTCCCAGAGATGGGGGAGCCCACCTCCGAGTCACCAGGCTCTGCTTCCTCATTGGAAGGCATGTTAGTGGGATCTAAGTGCCTTGAGCATGGGAAAGGCGCTATATAAATAAAATGTATTATTATTATTATTATTATTATTATTGAGGAGGTCTTGGAAGTACTCCCCCCACCGAGCCACAACGTCCCGAGTCGAGGTCAGCAGTGCACCATCCCCACCATATACAGTGTTAACACTGCACTGCTTCCCCTTCCTGAGACGCCGGACGGTGGACCAGAATCTCCTCGAAGCCGTCCGAAAGTCGTTCTCCATGGCCTCCCCAAACTCCTCCCACGTCCGAGTTTTTGCCTCAACAACCACCAAAGCCGCATTCCGCTTGGCTTACCGGTACCTCTCAGCTGCCGCCAGAGTCCCACAGGACAAAAAGGTCATGTAGGACTCCTTCTTCAGCTTGACGGCATCCCTCACCGTCGGTGTCCACCAACGGGTTCAGGGATTGCCGCCACGACAGATATAAGATAGAGTGCATCGTGGAAAAGGTTGTTATGAACATAGTGCTGTTTGGAATACCTGCACCCATCCGTGATGAGTTTCTTCATCACAACCTTGAATCACTGGATGTTATTTCTCAACGATTAGAAGGCTCGCAGACCGCTTTGAGAACAAGCGGTGGGTTCGGTAGTCCGTGTCCTGTATTACAACCTACAAGGGATCGCCCAGAGTATCCTTGTCAACTTGACCGTGGACCAGAACGTTGTCAACCGTCAGCAACTGATTATCGGATGTCGTTGGCTAGGCCTCCAGGGAACGCAGTTGGTGCAATCACGAATAAGATGCCTGCTTCTGGAGAAAGAGGTCGTGGTTGTGGATGTCGCCGACTCAGTGGCGCTGAACGCAGATGTTTCTGGTGTGATCAACCTGGTCACTTGGTGAGAGATTGTTGCCTGTCTTTAGCTCATTCAATGGAAGTTGGCATAGCGGGGGTTTGTTGCGCGAATATTCCGGATCCATCGAAAAAGAAAGATGGTTTATTTTTCTCGGTTAACTTCGGGGGCCGAGAGGTGACAGCGTTATTGGACTCAGGCAGTGAGCTTTGTGTTGTCAGACGTGACTGTCTTGACAACAGTTACCATAGTAATACTGAGACTGTAAAAATACGCTGTGTACATGGAGATGTTTAAAACTATGAGACATTACTTCTTCCTTTAACTTATAAGGGTCGTCACTTTAAAGTGTGGTCTACTGTTTCTGATTCATGCCCTTGGCCTTTGCTGATAGGCAGAAGGAATGCTCTTTTTCCTATATTAATGGCTGAACATCGCTCACCAGTTGATTCGCCTGTTGAACCTAGTCGGGGGGAGGGAGACGGGGAACTGGTGGCAGTTGGGAACAATTTAGAACCCCAATTACATATTGAACCAGATCTCTCCAGTGAGTCTGAGGAAGACACCCCCCACAATTTCTCAGATTGGCAAGGCCCTTCCACATCCTCTCAGATTGTAAATGTCTCGGAACCCAAACCGAGTACTAGTGAGCAGCCGGGTTTTGTGCGCTTACAGCGTGCTGATGGCACATTGGAATATGCATTTAAACAGGCTTACACTGCTAGTGACTCCTATTATCAAGAGCGCGATAGCGGGAGCTTGAAAACACCACACTTTCTGGAGAAAGACAGTTGTCTTTTCAGAGTGATTACAGACCATTTGTTGGGGGAATTTATTGAGCAGTTAGTAGTACCTGAGGGACATAGGGAAATTCTTTTACAGCTGGCCCATTCTCACATCTTGGGAGGGCACCTGGGGGCTGATAAAACCAGAGAGCGGTTATCGAAACGATTTTATTGGCTGAATATGGGAAAAGATGTTGAACGGTTCTGCACTTCTTGTCCTGACTATCAAATCGTCTCCGCTTATAAGCCTCCTCGGGCTCCCCTTTGCCCTATGCCTATTTTGGATGTCCCCTTTCAGAGGGTGGGATTGGATATTGTAGGACCTTTGCCTAAAACTAAAAATGGTTTCCAGTATATGCTGGTGTTAATTGACTATGCAACGCGATATCCAGAAGTAGCTGCTTTGAAAAAGGTCAACTCCTCCTCTGTAACCAAAGCTCTGTGTGTGATGTTTACTCATATTGGCATTCCTAGGGAAATTTTAACTGACCAAGGCACACCTTTCACTTCTCGTGTGATGAAACAATTATGTAAACGGTTCGCTATTAAGAAATTGGGCACCACCGTTTACCATCCACAGACTAATGGTTTGACTGAACGATTTAACAACACCTTAAAACAAATGATCAGAAGAGTTGCTCATAATGAACGAACATCCTGGGACACTGTCCTGCCTTTTGTTTTGTTCGCCGTACGAGAATCACCGCAGGCATCCACTGGTTTAAGTCCCTTCAAGCTCTTATTTGGCAAGCGCCCAAGAGGCGTCCTAGATGTTGTACGAGAAGAATGGATAGGACATGAAACAACTTCGCTTGGGGAGGGTTTTGCAGAGCGAGTAATTTCCTTACAAGAAAGAATTTCCAAGCTTTCTTCTATTGCTGTGGAGCATCAACAACGGAAACAGGAAACACAAAAACGTCTTTACGATAGACGCAGTCAGCTTCGCGAATTCAAACCGGGCGATCGTGTTTTAGTACTGGTACCGTCTGACCTGCACAAATTCCTAGCTAAATGGCAGGGCCCAGCAGTTATTGAGGAGCGTATGGGACCAGTAAATTACAAGGTTAGAATACCAGGCCGGAGAAAACCATTCCAAATTTTGCACATTAATCTCTTAAAGAAATGGCACGACCGACAAGAGGTTCACACTTCCTTAGCTGCTGTTTCTCAGACTGATGTTGTCATTGGCAATGATTTGACTGATTCACAAAAGACAGAGTTATTAAACTTAATAGAACAGAACACTGATGTTTTTTCAGACTTGCCAGGCATCACTAGTTTAGCAGAACATAAAATCACCACTGAACCCGGTGTTCGGGTGCAGATACGGCCATTTCGAATCCCGGAAGCACGAAGAAATATTGTGCGCGAAGAAGTCAAGAAGATGCTGGAGCTAGGTGTGATTCGTGAAAGCAAAAGTGACTGGTGTAGTCTGGTCGTGTTAGTTCCCAAGCCAGATGGTTCGGTTCGCTTTTGTATTGATTTTAGGCGCTTGAATAAGGTGTCTAAATTCGATGCTTACCCAATGCCCCGGGTAGACGAACTCTTGGAAAAACTGGGTCAGGCGACCTATATTTCCACGCTAGACCTCACAAAGGGTTATTGGCAGGTGCCTCTAGAGGCTAACAGTTGTGAGAAAACAGCATTTGTGACCACTGATGGACTTTATGAATTTACAAGACTCCTGTTTGGTCTTCATGAGGCCCCTTTAACGTTTCAGCGAATGATGGATCAGATACTGCGTCCACATTCTGAATATTCTGGGGAGTATCTTGATGACGTGGTGATTTTCAGCAATGATTGGCATTCACATTGAAAACGTCTCCAGGCTGTATTTGATAGCCTGAAACAAGCTGGATTAACTGCTAACCCTAAGAAATGTAAACTAGGTATGTCTGAGACTCATTATCTAGGTTACTCCATGGGCAGGGGTTTACTTTGTCCACAATTAAGGAAAATACAGGAGGTGCTCGCTTATCCACATCCTAAAACGCAAAAACAGGTGCGCGCTTTTCTTGGACTAGCTGGTTACTACAGAAGATTCATCCCTGACTTTGCAAATAGGGCTGCTCCTCTGTCAGAGCTTACTAAAGGAAGAAAAAACCGCCCTATTATATGGACAGAACCTTGCGAACATTCCTTTTCAGATTTAAAAAAGCTTTGTCTTCTTATCCAGTGCTACGAAATCCCGATTTCTCTAAAGATTTTATACTACAAACAGACGCTAGTGCATTCGGAGTAGGCGCAGTCCTATCCCAGGTATTTGATGGGGAAGAACACCCCATACTTCACATACTTGAGTAGGAAATTACTCCCCAGAGAACGCAATTATTCAACTATTGAGAAAGAATGTTTGGCGATTAAATGGGCTGTAGAAGCACTACGCTATTACTTATGGGGACGAAAGTTCACATTGGTAACTGATCATGCTCCACTTCAATGGTTATACCGTCAAAAAGATACAAACTCCCGTCTCATGAGGTGGTTCTTGGGATTACAACCTTACAGTTTTGAAGTCAGGCATCGACCTGGCTCT
Organism: Erpetoichthys calabaricus; assembly: GCF_900747795.2. NCBI lineage: Eukaryota > Metazoa > Chordata > Cladistia > Polypteriformes > Polypteridae > Erpetoichthys > Erpetoichthys calabaricus. Next base: position 136,025,931 of record NC_041398.2, on the reverse strand, counting down.
GAGCACATTAATGCTGATGTCCTGTCACGTCTGTTTGAACCTGGTCTGGAGAATCGCTTGATTCACGAAAACGTGAATAAAGCTGAGAGAGGGGGTGTGAGCTGCGAAGCTGATTGCACCCCCAGAAGTTACAGACGCCCCTGGGAAAACCCCTAAGAAACATGGACAGATTACCTTTACATTCCTCCTCTCCCTTCTGGCCGGCTCTGTCGCGTAATGTGCCTCTCGCGCGGTGCTCCGCCTTCTTAAAAAGCCTGCACGGGCTTCTCTCAGTTTGTTAAACTGATTGCTTGCTTCTCCTTATCCCTCTCTCAGACATTCTCTCCTCCTGGAGAAACTGTCAACTCTGACTTGTCATGGAGGAACACGTTTAAACTTTTGAAAAGAGACAAATGTTTGTTTGCAGTGCTTCGAATAAAGTTCCTTTCTTTTCTACAACTTCCTGTGTCTCTGTGCAAATCTGTGACCCAAGCGTGACAATATATAGTTACTTAGGAGGAGGCCAATTTGAGATTTGAATCTTTGCCAGCAAGATGCAATGTTACCAAGACACTAGAGAGCATGTAATCCAGTAGATGATAGAGATGCCAAATCTTAAAAAAAATAATAAAGATAGATGAAGGGGATTAGGAAGTCAGCTGATTTCCCTGCCTGTTTCCCTTCTTGGACATCCAGTATGCCTACAGTATGCTTCTAAAAGTTTTAGCTTCTTAATAGTACTAAGCTTCACACTGCATATCATTCACATACATGTTTTCTCATTTAACCAGATTCTATTTTGAAGTGAGATACAAATAAATTAATGAGGCAGCCAAGAACAGCAGTGAGCCAGCAAACATGCTGCTGTTCCTAATTGTAATCAAAAAGTAGGCATTTTCATAAAGTACAGTTTTTGAAAAGAAACAAAGGACAATCTTATAAAAATTCAAATTGTTTATTCTGATCTACCAAACATATAGTTAGTTATCTTAGGAAAGTTTAATACTCAATAACCCAGCCACAGAGGATGCACAAACCAGTGTATTTCTTTGTGCCTGTCCCAAGCCCAGATAAATGGGGAGGGTTATGTCAGGAAGGGCATCCAGTGTAAAATTTTGCCAAATCAATATGCGGACAACAATGCAAATTTCCATACCGGAGACTCGGGTTAACAATGACCGCCACCAGTACTGTTAGCCAACAGGGTGCTGGCGGAAATTGGCCTACTGTTGCCCGAAGAAGAAGAAGGAGATGGGTGTAACAGAATAAGGTGCAGAGGACAGAAAGATATGGAAGAAGATGATCTGCTGTGGTAACCCCTAACGGGAGCAGCCGAAAGAAGAAGAAAAATAAGAATGAAAAGGGTAATGGGAGTACAATTTTGTAACACAGCTGGAACATGAAATGGTCACATTTTATCAGATGTTTAGCTTGTTAGATTTATTGTCCGTTAGCCTTCTAATCCAGATATGTACACTATCTGGTTTAAGTCTATTGCTCCAACAGTAGGCTACAGCTCCTAATGACCTTATACTGACAAAAACTGGAAATATCATACTTTAAAGATGAATTCATGTTGTGCAGTATTCAATTACTTGGATAATTATTAATTTGTATTCTGATTTCATTTTTCACGCTGATATTTAGTATATCCATGCGATACATACTGTATATTTAAATCTGATATTTATGTGCTTATTTTCATTTCATTTTTTTATTGTATTTACCCTGTCTAGTAATTTAGGTCTGTTGTGTTGCTGTACCATGTCTTGTATTGTTTTTAGACGGCAAGAAGAAAATGAGCTGTGAGAATGGAAGCAGGCAGGATGAAGGTCTCATTACCAACTGAGCAATTTTGCATGCTATTGTGATTAGACAATGTTCACCAGGTAAAGGTTTTCCAGTCAATATAAATGTTGTTTATGAAGTCAATAAATAGAGAGCAGCAAGGTTATAAAAATATTATGGACTACTGCCCAATCATTATCAGTGCTGTGTAGTGGGCTGGTAGAGGGCCACTGTGACCCTTTATTCCTTTGTTTATTTCTGTCGAGTTTACATATCCCCTGTATATCTACATGGGGTTCCTGCCACATCCTATGACATGAAGGTGAGGTTATTTGTTTACTTCAGTTTGTAACAGTATACTTGGCTGCTGGTGTCTGTCTGTGACGGATGGCTGAACTGTCTGTGACTGCTGAATGGACATATTCTGGCACCTGGTATGCTGTGTTGGAATAAGAAGGGTAAGAAAATGAAATAGATATTGAAAAAAAAACATGTACGCTGCTAATTATCTGCCATGCATTTGATGAAATAATACATTTTGTTTGCTTTGAAATTGAGAGGAATCTTTTGAGGTTATTTAAGCACAAAATTTGTCATGAACTTAGAGTTCAAAGTACTAGAGAGCCCCATTAAGTTCCAAAAGCACTTCCGAAAATGCCCGCTTGTTGGGGGGAATTCCTGTTAAAAACCCCAGCTATACACAAAAAGGGCCTTCAAGAATCTTTAGAAAAATAAAAAGGATTATTTCCCTGAACTGTTTGGAGGCACAATGTAGAAAAGGAAAAATAGAATTGCCTGTAATGCAGCAATCCAAAGCAAACAAGTCCCACTACAGATATTTAGAGGTGAAGTCAAAATAAGGTCAACATCCAGAAAATTTATGAAAAGCACAGCAAAAGGCACAATAACTCACCAACTCCAGAGTGCATTCAGAATGATTTCCTGGCAGTAGTTGGCAGGTGGTCCCACCTCTTGGCAGACCATCCACACACCACATGGAACATAACATAGGCAAAATAAATGCAACAGATAATTAACAAGTGTAGCATTAACATAAATAAATAGCTTAACAATGAACGAAAAGAACATGAAACACTCCCCGGCTTAGATATAACAGAAATGTTAACACTTCCTTCTCGGCTAAGGATAAGATAGTACCTGTAGTCATAGTAATGCATTATAAAGGCATATTGCTGTAGGTATAAAGGCAACACACTAAGGGCTCTTGAAACACTTCTGTTAAATAATTTCTTAGCTGAAATGGTCGCCAAAGTTAGTGTGTTAGACAGAGAATGAGTAGCATTGTTTTATTCTCTTTTCTGCCACTATGTCCAGAAGGTAGAGAGTGTGTCCCATAATTGTGTCTGACTTTTTAATCAGGTTGTTGATTAAGTAGGCCTCTCTTGAAGTGATATTACCAGTCCAGTACACTACAACATGGAACATCACACTGGCTATCACAGTTATGGAACAAGTAAAAGATGTCACTACACACATTAAAGGAACAACAACAACATTTATTTAGGTAGCACATTTTCATACAAATGATGTAGCTCAAAGTGCTTAGGAATTAAGTTTCCTAAGAAAAGAAAAGTGTTGTGATACAAAGTAAAAATGGTGAAAAAGGATGTAAGACCTCAAAAAATACACAAAACCAGACCTGGACCTTTGCCAGCCTGCCAAGAGACAGGACATATCATGGGTAGTTTAACCCTAAACTCAACAGGCAGGCTTGAAAGCTTACCTAGGCAAAAAAAATTGAACACTTATTTTAACAGTTCAGAAAACCTTTAAATGTCCCAAATCTACAAAGATACCCCTCAAAGGAGAGGGAACTTAAAAGATTTCTGGCTTAAAGGACAAGGCCAATGCATGATTTTTATTAATAAAATGTTATGCAAAGCTTAAGCTGGGCTGAGAGGGGAGTAAAGGATCAGGAAATGAATAGGTCAAATTTGTAATCAAGAACTAATAAGGATCAGAAACAAAGATAAATAACAGAATAAATTGAGAATCAAAACCAGAATGTAATTCAGAGGTGAAGACTTAGAATATAGCGGGAGTTATAAAACCAAAGAGAAACTAAATCAGTACAGAGAGATTTTTTTCTTTCACAAAGTTATCCACAACCTTAGGTTAAACATGTCTACCAGGGAAGGCCTTTAAACCTTGCTGCATTAACAACATGAAAGCCCAAGACCTTCATGATCACACCCCTGCACAGCAAAAAACGATACAGTATCTAGACTTTTCAAAGCAAGATGTTAAATAAAATAAACTCCTTTAAAACAATGGCCATAAAGCAATTAATCCAAAAATGTTTTATGGTAACACAAGAACCCGAAAACCAAGAACAAACTATAAGAGGAGAAGAAGATTTTCTGGGCACAAATCAATGGAGCACTTAGAGCAGTATAGGAGGAAGAAAAGTTGATTATTGTTGGTGATCAAATTGGAATGTGGGAAACAGTAGAGAGATGATAGGAAGGTACTTGGAGGGAGAGGAGAAAGGGAGAGAAATGGGAAAGAGGAGAGGATAGTAGATTTTGCTAAGGCATCTGATTTGGTAATAGTTAACACATTTTTTGAAGATAAAGTAAATCAGCTTGTGACTTACAGTAGTGGAGAAAGAGAAAGCCAAGTAGACTTTCTGCAATGTAGACAATCATTTGAAAGAGATAAGCAACTGTAAGGTCATAAATGGAGAAAGTGTGATAGTGCAGCATAAAGTGTTGGAGATGGGATGGAAAATAAGAATCAGCAGGAGAGTAAAACCAGAGTAAGCAGCACAAGGGATAAAGTAGTGGAGATTAAAAGGTTTAGGGAAAAAGTTTTAAGTGAAATGTAATCATCTGAGAGTGTGGAGGAATGGTAGGAGAAGAATAGCAAAGTTGTATTTAAAGGTGATGAGGTGTTGGGTGGGCTGATATGAAGGAGCCCACCTGGGGACAAAGAGACACAGTGGTGGAATAGAATGGGGACAGAATGTGACAAAGGCTAAGAAGAAATGGTACCAATTGGGGGGAAAGGAAGATAGAGAAAAGTATAGGAAATCAAACAGGGAGGAAAATAAGGCAGTGGGAAGAGCCAAGGCACAAGCTTTGGAGGAAGTGTATAAAAAATTGAAGACAAAATAGGCAGAGAGAATGATTTTTAGAATAGCGAAGACTAGGAATAAGTCTGGAAAGGGTTGTACTCAGATAAAGAAGATTAAACATGAGCAAGGTATGGTGAAACTTTTAAATTCTTTTTTTTTTTTTTTTTACATTTGTACATGTCTGGCATGACAGTATAACACATATTTGACCACTGACATTCATGGGATCGATGTTCCTGTCATTGACATTTTGCTTTTCTGTTGTGGATGCTGGGGTGGAGCATAGCAGACAAGTACTTTAAACTTGTTTATTAAATGTCAATTAATAAAGGGTTTTGGAAAAACATGTAAAATTCACTTGCTCTTTAATTAGTCATTCATTATCTCATCTGTTATTCACTAAAATCAATGGTTTTCAGGAAAAACACCCTTGATTACTGTGCAAAATGTTTAATTCGGCATACAGAAGTATTTCAACAGCCTTTGAATCACTAAGGAAGTCTGACATTAAACTAAATTCAAAGTTGAAATTTGGTCCCATTATTTCATATGCTTTTGTGACTTAGTGCAATGTTAAGACATTTCTTGGCTCTTTCCCAGTTTGACAGTCTCACATTGCTATATTCTGTATTGGCATCAGGGTATTGTGTCTTTCAGGAATGTTTATGATGACTCCAGGCTCTACAGTCGTGGGCAAAAGTTTTGAGAATGACACAAATTTTAATTTTCACAAAGTTTGCTGCCTCAGTTTTTATGATGGTAATTTGCATATACTTCAGAATGTTATGAAGAGTGATCAGATGAAATGCAATTAATTGTAAAGTCCTTCTTTGTCATGAAAATTAACTTAATCCCAAAAAACCCAATTCCACTGCATTTCAGCCCTGCCACAAAAGGACCATCATTTCTTTGCACAAAAAGGGCTTCACAGGCAATGATATTGCTGCTAGTAAGATTGCACCTAAATCATCCATTTATTGGAACATCAAGAACTTCAAGAAGAGAAGTTCAATTGTTGTGAAGAAGTCCAGCAAGTGCCAGGACCATCTCCTAAAGTTGATTCACCTGCAGGATCGGGGCACAACGACTGCAGAGCTTGCTCAGGAATGGCAGTAGGCAGGAGTGAGTCCATCTACATGCACAGTGAGGTGAAGACTTTTGGAGGATAGCCTGGTGTCAAGAAGAGAAGCAAAGAAGCCACTTCTTTCCAAGAAAAACATCAGGGATAGACTGATATTCTGCAAAAGGCACAGGGATTGGACTGCTGAGGACTGCTAGGGTAAAGTCATTTTCTCTGATGAGTCCCCTTTCTGATTGTTTGGGGAATCCGGAAAAAAGATTGTCCGGAGAAGAAAAGGTATGTGCTACCATCAGTCCTGTATCATGCCAACAGTAAAGCATCCTAAGACCATTCATGTGTGGTGTTGTTTATCAGCCAAGGGAGTAGGCTCACTCACAATTTTACCTAAGAACACAGCCATGAATAAAGAATGGTACCAAAACATCCTCTGAGAGCAACTTCTCCCAACTGTCCATGAACAGTTTGGTGTTGAACAATGCCTTTTCCAGCATAATGGAGCACCGTACTATAAGGCAAAAGTGATAAGGAAATGGCTCAGAGAACAAAACAATGAAATTTTGGGTCCATGGCCTTTAAACTGGGGCGGCACAGTGGCGCAGTGGGTAGCGCTGCTGCCTCGCAGTTGGGTGATCTGGGGACCTGGGTTCGCTTCCCGGGTCCTCCCTGCGTGGAGTTTGCATGTTCTCCCCGTGTCTGCGTGGGTTTCCTCCGGGCGCTCCGGTTTCCTCCCACAGTTCAAAGACATGCAGGTTGGGTGGATTGGCGATTCTAAATTGGGCTTGGTGTGTGGGTGTGTTTGTGGGTGTCCTGCAGTGGGTTGGCACCCTGCCCAGGATTGTTTCCTGCCTTGTGCCCTGTGTTGGCTGGGATTGGCTCCAGCAGACCCCCATGACCCTGTGTTCGGATTCAGCGGGTTGGAAGATGGATGGATGGATGGCCTTTAAACTCCCCAGACCTTAATCCCATTGAGAACCTGTGGTCAATCCTTAAGAGGCAGGTGGACAAACAAAAACTGACAAATTCCAAGCATTGATTATGCAAGAATGGGCTGCCATCAGTCAGGATTTCGCCCAGAAGTTCATTGACAACATGCCAGGGTGAATTGCAGAAGTCTTGAAAATGAAAGGCCAACACTGCAAATATTGACTTTTGCATAAACTTAATGTAATTGTCAATTAAAGCCTTTGAAACATATGAAATACTTGTAATTATACTTCAGTATACCATAGAAACATCTGACAAAAAATCTAAAAACATTGAAGAAACAAACTTTGTGAAAACCAATACATGTGTCATTCTCAAAACTTTTGGCCATGATTGTAGTCTTTCCAGTCATTGACATCCAGTTACGATATTCCCCCACCCTCTTTTTTCTTTTACTTATTGCTTAGGTCTGTTCTTAAGGTGGGTGCTTTACCAGTACCCTCTCCACTTCCTTCCTATCCTCACTATAACTTCTTTTGATTTCTTTCCCCTACTTTGAAGCCAGCTTAGGCTATCCTAAAGCCTTTGTTTCTCTTTTGCTATTTCTTACAGAGTTGGGTTGGGGGGTTTTGAGTGGGTGCTGATGTGTGGATATTTCTTATTTGTGTTAGTTTTATTCATCCCAAAAATTAATGTGTTGCACTGAATCTTGATATTTGATCGTTAATAAAAAAATGACTTAAAAAGAATGTTTATTTGAAAATAAAAACATCACTGCAGTATTTTTTTCATACAGACCAGCATTAAAAATATTAAAGAGTAATGCTATAGTCAAGTGTAATAATAATAACAATAATAATACTAACATTAATCAGTATTTTGTAATAAAAGATGTCTTTGCTCTAAATTTCAACTTAATCGTCTTTTCTTTTGCCACAAGGTTTTTTTCTAGCAATTTTTCATTCACAGGAACAAATATTCTATGAGAACATATGTGAATGTCTATGGTGTGACTCTGGGGACTCTGGGAAGAAAAAATGAAAAGCTTCTAGAAACTTAATCCACTATAAATAATCCTGAACAATGTCTATAGTGAGGCTCTATCCATGTGTGACTCATATATAATGCCATACAATCCATGTTTACTTTACTGTTGCATTTAAAAAAAAAAAAAAAAAGTTCAAAAAGTTTACACAAAGGACACATTTTAAGCAGCAAGACCTTTGCAGTGCATTGTCTGTTTGAAGACTGTCTTTGCGGATGATGACGTCCAGTGGGACTTTGCCTGTTGGGAGTTTCTGCATTTCTGCAAACTTTTTTTTTAAATAACACACAAGTACTTCTTATAGCTTTAGTGTGCAAGGTAAGATACAAGAAATATTGGATCGCTAAGACAGAGACTCTGGGGGTGTCATAGTATAGGTTAGATGCAGTATATTTACCTGTAAAGTCAACCCAAGGATTTGAAATGTTCAAATAGCAACAATTCTGCAATAACAAGAAAGTTCCCCTGATACCTATGGAGTGACAGATTGGACTGAACGAATAAAAAAAATGTTACAATAAAATTATTTATTAAGGAAAGTTACTCAGGCATGGTACACTAGTTTCCAAATTATATTCATTAAACCATTTTTGGACCCACTTTTATAATTACACATTTATAAGGATTTGATAGCAATCCAGGTGGAACTAGACACAAAGCAAAAAACAGCCAAAAATGGAATGTTATCACAGGCCACACTGACAACACACACACCTATCCAGACTCAATGATGGGACAGGTTAAAGTTGTTAATCAACCTAATAACAGTGTTTAGGAAGTGAAATGAAACTGACGTATGCAGAGAACAACCATGCAGACATGCAAAGAACAGAAAGTGATAGAGCTGGACATTGAATCTCTGGGATGAAAATTCACCAGTTCATCTTTATGCCTTTAATAGTTCAATGTAACTCAGTTATCTGTGTTTCTGAAAATGTCACACAGTATTTAAATGTACTGTATTGCCTTTGTAAATTAAAACTTAATTTTTTTTTGTAAGCAAAGATTTTTCCACAACCTACCAAAGCATATTTTTTTTCTATGACAGGTCACGATTCTCATTTACAAAGTTATGTTAGATTTAAGATTTGTCTTTTGGAATATGGAAAGCACAGAATCCTGAGAAAATGTGAATGGATATGGGAATAACATGCAAAGCCCACATAATGAGTTTTAGGTGTGTGTAGACGACAGCAAGATGGGGAAATCCATAAAGCATAAATAGTTGTACAACAAAGGAATACAGAAATCAGGGATAGATAGATAGATAGATAGATAGATAGATAGATAGATAGATAGATAGATAGATAGATAGATAGATAGATAGATAGATAGATAGATAGATGATGTAGCAGGTTTGTTATTGTAAACATAATATTATTTAAATAGGTCAGTAATCTAAAAGCAGCATCCAAAATACTGTCTGAATATCAAACATGGAAAAGGCAAAGGAATAATGAAAAAGTATCCAAATGTACTAGAAAATGATAAATCAAAAGAAAGACTTAATGATTAAAAAAATAAGAAAACAACAACCAAAACCCGAATGCCAAACAAAGTCCATTGTCTCCCGCTTATCCGAGGTCGGGTCGCGGGGGCAGCAGCTTGAGCAGAGATGCCCAGACTTCCCTCCCTCCAGCCACTTCTTCTAGCTCTTCCGGGAGAATCCCAAGGCGTTCCCAGGCCAGCTGAGAGACATAGTCCCTCCAGCGTGTCCTGAGTCTTCCCCGGGGCCTCCTCCCGGTTAGACGTGCCCGGAACACCTCACCAGGGAGGCGTCCAGGAGGCATCCTGATCAGATGCCCGAGCCACCTCATCTGACTCCTCTCGATGCGGAGGAGCAGCGGCTCTACTCTGAGCCCCTCCTGGATGACTGAGCTTCTCACCCTATCTTTAAGGGAAAGCCCAGACACCCTGCGGAGGAAACTCATTTCAGCCGCTTGTATTCGCGATCTCGTTCTTTCGGTCACTACCCATAGTTCATGACCATAGGTGAGGGTAGGAACATAGATCGACTGGTAAATTGAGAGCTTCGCCTTGCGGCTCAGCTCCTTTTTCACCATGACAGACCGATGCAGCGCCCGCATTACTGCGGATGCTAAAAGTCTGATGCTCTACCGACTGAGCTATCTGGGCTCTGCCAAACAAAGTGACTAAATCAAAAGCAGCACTAGAAAAATTACTATTGCAAAGGCAAGACTAAATATGCCGCAGTGTTGCCAAAAAAACTCACCCAATTCAAGAATGCCACAAAATAACATAGCAACAGACCCAGATGGTAGAGAACAGGCGCAAAAGACACATCAAAAAAAGAGTTGGGCCAAAGTACCAGCCAATACCAGAGAGTAACCAGAGAGATAGAGTGAGAGAAAGACAGAAAGGAAATTAATTCAAGGTGAAAAAGCAGCATTAAGTACCACAATATCCACAAGAATAGACATAAACCTGGAATTGTGGTTACTTAACAGTTTTTAATAGAGAGGGTACTGATCATGGAAACATAAAAATGTATCTCTCCACTTTTCCACCACTTTGTTTTAATCCAAAATTACAATCATCCCTCGTCCCAAATGTATGATCATGGGCAAGACTTTATAAGCCAAACTGTGACCTCCACTACTTAAATAACTCTTGCACCCCTTGTGAGTGTGACTAACAAGAAGCCCATGTTGCATATTGGTATGAAATGAGAATAAATGTGAAATGTGTCTTTGTATGAAAATGTTTTACATGATTCTAGAGAACAATTGACTTTTGAGTGAGAGTAATGCAAATAAATAGTGACAGAAATACAAACAAAATTTCTGTTCTCTCGCTGATTAGTTCATTTATATTGTAGTTCTTATCTTGAGATAATTTGTTGCTCTTGACTATGTAGCTTTAGGACTAATGTTAACTAAAACCCTTGTTAAGGAATGATAATTCTGCAGTGGGTTTACCTACAGATGCACACAATATTCGCACTGTGATAGCATACCATAGTTTAACTAAAAGATCCAGACAAAGTGGTATAAATGCAAATAACTTAATTGCCATTTCAAGTCACCTTAACACTCATATATACCTCTGCTCTTCCAAAAAATGAAATGTGGTTTTAGTAAGACTGTTTGCATTAACAATCTTATCAGTGATAGAAAAACAGACTTTGCTACACTGAGTGAGACATAGCTCAGCAGTAACAGTGCTTGAGTATTAACTGAAGCAGCATCTTTGAATTGTAACTTTGTTCTTTCTTACCAAGGTAAGAAAGTCAGTGGTCTAGCAAGTATTTTCTCATGCCAATTAGACTATAAAGATTCCAGTATTGGTACTTTTGCATCTTTTCTAGCATCTTGCCATAGTTACACAAGGAGTGTTGTAGTCTCTCTTATTGACAGCTTATAGACCTCAAAAATATTTGTCTTTTGTCAAGAAATTCTCTGACTTAGAATCTATGATAATAACTAATTTTGACAAGTTCTTAATTGTAGGTGTTTTAGATATAGTTATACTGTATATATATTTATATATATAGTTATACATAATTTAGATATATACTAGATAACAAATACAACCCTAAAGCAAGTGAATGTATTAACTTACTGTACTCTTTTAATCTTTGCCAGCACATCAGGTAGGAGTCTCGCTGGATTTAGTCAATTCAGAAGGACTAAAGACTGATGTGAGGCAGGTTGCAGATATCAGTATATCTGACCATTTCTGCATTTTATTTTTTGTAGAAATGCTGGCAAGTAAATCTAAAGAGCAGTGTATTGTTAAAAAACATTATTCTGATAAATCAGCAGTATCTAGGTATGAGAATAATCTGAATAATCATTCCAAATTTAGTGCTTGCCTTAATACAGCTAGCAATATAACAGTAAGGTCAAAAATTTGAATGCTACAGCTGACATTGTGGTCACTGAAAAATTATTAAGAAATCCTCCTACACTAAAATACCTTGGAAGATTCATGAAATGTCTGAATGTAAAAAACAAAAAAAAAAAAAAATCAGCAGAGCTGAACGTAAATGGAGGAAAACTAAATTAATAGTCCAATATGAAATATTAAAGGCATATATAACTAAATATAACAAAGCAGTCAACCTTGAGAGGCTTTCCTAGTTTTCTAAAATTAATAATAATAACACTGGAATTCCAAGAGTTTTATTTTCAGTTATTGATCATCTTCTAAACCCAGCTCAGTCAATGGAATGCCTCCTGGAAACATCTAGTGAAATTTGTGAGCTTTTGCAGCATTTTAAATACTCAATAAATTATATTAAATGTAATATAATACGTCCCCACAAAGTGAATCCTTTTGGACCTCAGCATTCACTTTTTAGTGAATTAAATTCCTTTACTCAAATAAGTTTAACTGAACTCCATAGATCAATTTCTCAACTAATGCCCACCACTTGTGTCCTTCACCAATCCCAACTGGCTTTTTCAAAGAAGTCTTTGAAGTGTTAATTGATAGTGTACTTGGCATAGTGAACTCAACATTAGATATGGGGGTCTTCACAATCTGTCTAAAGACTGCAGTCGTTAAACCCCTGCTCAAGAAAAATAATCTTGACTCCTCTGTCTTTGACAACTTCAGACCTATTTCTAACTGCCTTTTAAAGTAAATTCTAGAAAACACAGTTTTTCAACAGGATTACATAAACAAGCATTCTAGTCTTGATACGTTTCAGTCAGGTTTTAGAGAGAACCAAAGTATAGAAACTGCCCTGGTTAAAGTAGTAAATGACATGCAGGTTAATGTGGACACATTTTTGTTGTTGTTCTCCTAGACCTGAGTGCAGCATTAGACACCATTGACCACATTATTCTTACAAATTATCTTAGACAATGGGTTTGGTCTCTCTGGTAGTGCCAGAGACTATTAGACACAAAATGATTATTTGCTGTACACCCAAAAGAAGCATATGATCAAAATGTATGGAATTTAAAAAGATACTTGTATAAATCTAGGCAGATTGCTTGTAGTTTTGTTGTCCTCTTTGTGTTCAGTAGGTGTTGTTGTTATTAGTTTGGTGAAGGTATAGTATATATAACTGTTAATAATAATAATAATAATTCATTACATTTATATAGCGCTTTTCTCAGTACTCAAAGCACTATCCACACAGGGAGGAACCCACAATCTTCCACAGTCTCCTTACTGCAAAGCAGCAGCACTACCATTGCACCACCTGTGAGGACAAATTGGCACTCAAAACTTTTCACTAATTAGACTTTCCATTCAATTATTTTGTAAATCTGGTTTAATCATTACTGGGTCAGAGGGAATTGAAGCCTATACCAGCAGTTATAATGCTAACAAATTATGATGGCACAAAACATCCCGCCTCAAGTTTTAAAGCTGACAAAATTCCACTTCCAGAACCTCTGATGCTTCACAAAATGAATCTCCTTTTCAGGCAGAATCTACTAGATTGCTAGCAGATGCTAGATGCTGTTATTCACCTACACAGGGCAGGAAATGGAAGCTGACTGCTCCAACTGCTCAGCTGCCTTGATGTTCGGACTCGGAGCTTTTCATGCCAGTCTCCATACATCTGCCCCCTCAAATTGACAAATCCATGACTTGCTACTGAGATGCTGGTGTTGATTATTGGTCACAATGTCACATAGCTTATAGGTTACACTGCACTACAAAGACTGCGGCTTACAGGACATAGTGGCAATACCTCTGGAAAACCAATAAAAATCTGTTAACATGCAGCATAAATCCCCCTTTTTACAGCCTCAGACTTACTGAATTCTATCTGTTTGAGTTTCAGATCTTGAAGAGCACACCACAATACACCTTCTAGTGACAGTATCACAACAATATTAATTTCCCCCAATACATCAGCCCAAAGCTGTCAACAACTTGTGGGGTGTTCAGTGCTGTTTATAAAACAGTGAGGAACATTTCAGTGGCTGCCTTATTTTTAACATACAAGAACAATACAATGCAACAAAGAAACAAACAATTAATCTTGACATGCCTTGTGTAGGTCTGTAGAAACAATAGAGCATTTTTTTCTACTTTACCAGCTAGTGACACCATAACCAAGCATTCTATGTCAAATTATGTCTCTCTCTATATATGAATGGAATGGCTTTGACCAACTCAACACCTGCATCAAGACACAATTTCACACTCTTAGGGAATAACCTTTAAAATCCATCTAGCAAACACTATGGACTAATTTCCAGGCCACAGTGAGTTGTGTTCTCAGCATTTACCTGTTTTCAACTCGCCATCTAAAGGAATGTCTATCTTTTGGTCAAATTCTATTAGATAAGCCAATCTTTTGCTGCTGAGATAAGGTACAGTTCTCAGTGTTTCTACATCTGAATAATTTGGTTGAGAAAATGGATGAAGAGATAAACAAGAAGATACTGTAAGTAAGTCTGCAATTTGTTGTGATGTTAGAAAAAAAATTGTTTCTTTTTTAGTTCTTATGGAAATACAGGCCAGTACTATGGGCCAGAGTTAACTGTTTTTCTTATTTTTATGTTAAATAACCTGTCAAAGACCAGCAAAATATTTGTAATTTGACAGCAACTAGGAAAAATTAAGGTATGGTTGGGCACTGCCAGCAGCTGCTTAGACATATTTGGCAATATCCATGTGTTCTGCTAAAATTATTTTAATTCAAATAATCCTTCATGGGGGGTCCTCCCTGCGTGGAGTTTGCATGTTCTCCCCGTGTCTGCGTGGGTTTCCTCCAGGTACTCCCGTTTCCTCCCACAGTTCAAAGACATGCAGGTTAGGTGTATTTGCTATTCTAAATCATCCCTAGTGGGGGTGTGTGTGTGTGCACGCCCTGCGGTGGGCTGGCTCCCTGCCTGGGGTATGTTTCCTGCCTTGCACCCTGTGTTGGCTGGGATTGGCTCCAGCAGACCCCCGTGACCGTGTAGTTAGGATATAGTGGGTTGGATAATGGATGGATGGATAATCCTTTATGGGTTATTCACCATTTTCACTGTGTAATCTGTCAGCTGCAAAAAATGATTTCTGAAGTTAATCTTAAAATCCATCCATCCATTATCAAACCCACTATATCCTAACTACAGGGTCACGGAGGTCTGCTGGAGCCAATCCCAGCCAACACAGGGCGCAAGGCAGGAAACAAACCCTGGGCAGGGCGCCAGCCCACCTCAGATCTTAAAATCTAATATTTTATTTAATTAAATTCTGTTATAATCCTTTCCTTCATCCCAAACTGTACAGATCAAAAGTTTTAAATTTGTCCTTGTCCACTTTTAAACCAAAAATCAATTTGGCTGCTTTATACTGAAATGTTTCTTTTACTCCATTTAAAGAATTTTCTTTGTTCTGAGTTAATACTTTTAAAAGAAAGATATACAGAAGGTTTTGTTTGATGCTAGATTAATTAAACACTATTTAATTTTAGTTCATAAAGTTTAACAAATTAAATTATCCAAATGCCATTATTTTATCTAACAACTTACTATAGTGAACAAAATCCCAAAGTGAGGATTATATATACATGCCTACTGTATATACGCTCACTGAACATATTATTAAAAACACTAAACTAAAACTGGGTAGGGCCTGCTTTGCTCCCAAAACAGCTTCAGTTCTTTGTGGCATGAATTCCACAAGATGTTGGAACCATTCCTTTAAGATTCTGGTCCATGTTGTCATGATTGATTTGTCAGCTGCACATTCATGCTATGAATTTCCCGTTCTACCACATCCCAATGGTGTTCTTATGGATTCAGATCTGTTGACTATGTAGGCCACTGAAGAACGCTGAACCCATTGTCATGTTCATAAAACCAGTCTGAAATTACTTTTGCTTTGTGACATGTTGCACTATCATGCTGGAAGTATCCATTAGAAGATGGATAAATTGTGTCCATGAAGGGATATACATGGTCAGCAACAATACTCCAATAGTGTGTGACATTCAAGCAATGAATGATTGGTATTAATTGGCCCAAAATTTGCCAAAAACATTTCCCACTCTGTTACACTCCCAGCACCATCCTGGACTGTTGACGCAAGGCGGGTTTGGATGCATGGAGTCATACTGTACTATTGGCACCAAATTCTGACCATGCTATCTGTATGCCTCAGCAGAAACTGAGATTCATCAGACCAGGCTATGTTTCCCAGTTTTCAATGAGCCTGCACCCAATGCAGCCTCAGTTTTCTGTTCTTTGCTGACAGGAGTGGAACCTGACATGGTCTTCTGCTATTGTAGCCCATCCACCTCAAGATTTGACAGGCTGTGTATTCTGAGATGCTTCTGTGCTCATGACAGTTGTAGACAGTGGTTATCTGAGTTACCATAGTTTTTCTGTCAGCAAGAACCAGTCTGGCTTTTCTCCTCTGACCTCTGTCATCAACAAGGTGTTTCTGTCCATATAACTTGCACTCAATGAATTTTTTTTTGGTTTTAATTCCATTCTGAGTAAACTCTAGAGCAGGGGTCTCCAACCTTTTTTCCTCTGAGAACTACTCGTGTTTTCTAATGTTTATTCTCATAGCTTATTTCAACCCAAACAAACTGAATAAGCTTGTTTTGCCTGAACATTTACAAAATGTTGGTGTCCACAACTCACATTTTGCATTAAAACATCACAAAAAATATTTAGTTCACTTGCAAGTGCATTTTGTATGTCTGTATGCATTTTCTAGTGTATCTCACACTATTGAATTAAAACATGAATGCTGTCAAAACAAAACAATGCAATTACAAATGCACAGATATTACTTATTAATTTGTCATTTTGTTCCATGTCACTGTTTCACTTCACAAGAGTATTCACATGTCCAGTTGCATATGTGATGTGTTTTTTAGTTAGTGAGATGACTGGCACTGCATGGAGTCAACAAGAGAAGTGTATGGTGGAGTGTAGCCACTTAGGTTCACTCTTATGGAGTCATTTAAATGTTCTTCTGTTAGTCTTGTTCTGAACTTTGATTTTATGACATTCATTTCAGAAAAGGCAGACTCATAGAGGTATGTAGGCCTAAACAAAGCAGACATTTTCAGAGCTGCTTGGTGAAGATTCTTATAGTTATCTGGCTCTACTAAGCTTCAGAAATGTTGAGAATGCTGTTGAGACTTTAGCTGCACATTATTTTGAAGGTTTACTAATATATAATATATAAAATCCAATGTCTCTCTGTCTGTATGTCTGTCAGCTTTTCACGAGAGAACTACTTAATGGATATAGATCGGGTTTTTTTCTATAATTTGCTTGAACATTCCGGTTCATTTTGCGACTCATTTCGCTATGTATCATAGATCACTTGCGGTACCGATTTATTTGCGTGAATCCAAGATCCATACAACGGGGTGGGGGGGGGGGTCTCTCCTCACTCACTCGCCAGCTTCGGGGCATGTTCCTTAACTCCGCTTAGCTAGCAAATGAGAGAACAATTGAATTCAACTTTCTTTCATATTTGTGTTAAAAGGATTGTGATGTGATTTTTTGGAAAGATCACCCACACTTAATTTGACTAATGAAGTTTTCAAATTTATGTAGCATTCATTAACCCTTTGGCGAGCTACTTGGAAAGAGGTTGCGAGCTACTGGTAGCTCGCCAGCGACATGTTGTAGACCCCTGCTCTAGAGACTATTGTGTATGAAAATCAAAAAAAAGGAGATCAGCAGTGAAAGAAATACTCAAACCAGCCCACCAACAATCAAACTACAGTTTAAATCAATAAGATCACATTTGACATGAATGTTGACGTGAACATTAACTGAAGCCCCTGACCTGTATCTGAAGGATTATATTCTTTGTGCTGCTGCCATATCATTAGATGATTAGATAATTACATGTATAAGCAGGTGCACAGGTGTTTCTGATAATTTGCCTAGTCAGTGTTTAGTGAAAGGTTAACTTTTTGGCAAAATGTTACTGGGGTGAGTACCACTAAAATATGCTGAGGTGGAAGGTCAGACAAAGAGAGAGAGAGAGAGGCAGAGGGAGAGAGTAGTAATAAAGGAGCTACATACACCAGCACAAAAGAGGAGCACCAGCACAGTCTGAGAATGCTGTAGCCTTGGCAGAAGCCAGCACTATTCCCCCAGAATATTTGAAGACAGGCAACCCAAAAGACACAAATGATATCTGAGACACGATTGCCATGCAGAAACATTCTGAATTAATAGAGAAAGAAAGGTTTCATTATTCTGGCCACTATAGCCATATTGAGACTTAGAGGACTATGTCATCTTCTTCATAAAAGGCTCATGGATGTAGAGATATCAGTAAACACCAGGGAGAGTTCAAAACTAGTGTCCCTGCAGCAAGTCCAGGGAGTGATTTTTTGGCTTCTCAGGATATGACCTTGGAAGAGAGTTTAAAAACATCTTGTAATATCAGGAAAAGAATTTGGGGTGAAAGGTCAATTAGTGAAAAAAGAGACATTGATCTCTTGGAATATAAAAATGTTGATTTAGTAGTTTATATTCTCCCTGATGGTGTAGAGGTAGTGCTGTTGCCTTGTAGCATGGAGACTGGAACTAATGCCCTGGGCACACTCTGTGTGGAGTTTGCACGTTCCTCTTATTTCTGTTTAGATGTGCTCCTGTTTGCTCCCACAGTCCAAAAAAATGCAGGACAGATGACTTGGCATATGGACTAACCTAATTGTGGATGTGAGCCTTGCCCAGAATAGGCTTCCTGTGACTCTGCCACTGGAGAAGCAGTTTAAAAAAGCTGGATGGATGTACCATCACTGCATTTGTGTTATTAGTAAAGGTGCCATTTGTAGCGTGTCATCTCCTATAAAAATATATACATTTAAAGGTCCAATACCTTAGTCACTAGGCCATACAACTTAATAATTTCATAAGATCCAGCAAATAAAAATGTTAAACATAAGAAAAATAGTCTTTGTTGTTTGTTGGATTTACCAAAGGCAGCATGGTCTGATTTTCAAAAATTACACTTTAAAAGGTGCAGTGTCATTATTGTCATATTTGTTTTATTTTCTCATGAAAATATACTGTATTATTTAATATAAATTAGTTGCTATAGGTTAACAGCTTTCTGCTAAGTGACAGCTCAGCCTCTCCTTATGGTATACCGAGGCATTGACTTATTGATTTTTAGCCCAGAGGGAAGCTTTTCCCTCATTGCATCCAACCACTGATTTCCACAACACGTGTTTTTCTTTAAGGTCATCCATTAGTCTCACCTTTCTTAGCTTAAAATATCTGACAAGGTCAAAATCCAACAAGGTATGCCAGAAGGCAAGGAAAAATACATTATATACCCTTTAATGCATTTGATATTTGTACACTAGATGAAAATAGAAATGCACATTTGTTACCTGATGGGTGAAATATGATGCATTCTAAATTATGGATTTGAAATGGTAAACAAACTTTTGTTTTGTAAAACCACAGTGTTCAAAGTGCGTGCGACCATGTTCTGGGTTTAGGCGCCTCTGCAATAATTTAAACGTCCTTTATTGTATCTTTCACTTCACGAGAAAGTACTGCCTCAAAGCATTTGCAAATTGTGAACAGCAATATCACTCCCAGAAATATACTTTGCTTCCTCTGTCCTATACTAAGGCCAAACCAGCAAGGGTAAGATCAGAGAGAGGCTTTCAAATGGAAACAGCCTTTATCTGTTACACACATATGCTGAAAATATACTTTCCTACATAGTTTCATTTCTTGCACTTCAAACAGTGAACATTTTGCAAAGAAGAATTTTTATCCCTAGTTACACAGAAACAAAACACAAGAATGAAGAAATCTATAGAAGTCCAATTACAGATGAGCACAGTGAAGAGATGACATCAGACTTCATAAACAGACCACCCCTTCAGCACCATCTCGGATCCTGAACCTTTTATGTGTAAAACCTATTCAGACTCTAAAGGTTTGCACTTCCGCACTATGCAAGTTTTCTGTATATAACCTGTACTCAAATTCACATACTCTTCACTACTAAGAACTAGATATTAGGGGGCCTAAAACATGTCAAACCCAATGCATCTGGCCCTGAATGTCTTCAGCAAAGTTTAAGAGAGAAGCAAAGCTCCACGGTTAAGAAGCTCTGGTTTTTGCTGTTGACTATTGGCATTCTTAGATGCGTACGAAGTCTACAAGTTTAATAATAAAATTTCTAATCTAGATCTTAACATTAATAACCTTTAAAATTTAAAGATAATAGCACACAGGTTTCTTTAAATTGGGCGGTGAGTAAATGAAAGACAT
This sequence comes from Erpetoichthys calabaricus, assembly GCF_900747795.2. Lineage (NCBI taxonomy): Eukaryota > Metazoa > Chordata > Cladistia > Polypteriformes > Polypteridae > Erpetoichthys > Erpetoichthys calabaricus. Next base: position 136,005,820 of record NC_041398.2, on the reverse strand, counting down.
GGCAGCAAGTTCAAGAAAAGCAACAGTAACTTGTATTACACCAGACAACATAAAATCCACCAAGAATGTAAAAGTAGGCAAGTGTCTAAAAATATCAGAGGCAAAAAACTTTTAAAAAGAGAGCATAGAGTCCTAAAAGTTTGTTAAAACATAACAGCGGAGGATACAACCTAAGATTGCGCGAAGTGCAAGTTGCACACTATGTTACCACAACAATTAATCTTCCAACTATCCCACTGAAACACTCTGTTTGCTGAATGCTTGTTTCTCAACAAATATCTTGCTAACTTGTCAAATCCCTATCACCATCTGTCCTTCCTGGACTGAGCTTTTTTTCACTTCTGGGTACCACGTGCTGCTATGACAACCTAAGCATGCCTTGCTTCTTGTCAACCGGCTTTGCTCAGTCCTCTTGTGAGTCTTCCCTCTCAGCTACATACCATGGTCTGTCTGCGAGTTTCTGCACTCCATTCGAGTGGTGTTGACAGTGTTCTCGATGGACCATTTCTCTTTACACCAACTCACTTGTCAGAAGTATATAACTGCTTCAGTCTCTGCCTAAATGAACATGACGGTTGATTAAACAATGGTACACACCAATTTCCTTTGTGCAGCAATGGTGTTAACACATTTTCATTGGTGAAACAACAATGTTGTCAGCTATCAAGAAGTACATATACCACTGTATGCTGATTAGAAACCAATGTCCCCAGAATATGTTAATTTTCAAAGGAAGCATGCAGTCTGTATCACAACATTGTATGTTTATGAGATACCAATCAAAGCAGTCTGATCTTCAAAGCAAGTGACTCTTTTGCAAGACTATGGACATCTTATAGACGTTAAAGGAATCTGAACTTTTCAAATTATTTACTTGATTTGAAAGACAAAATTATGAAGGCAGGGAAATTAGTATACAAAAACTGAAAATCATTAGGATGATACAAATAGAGCCAATCAAGAAATACCTGTGACATTATTTTCTAAATACATATTATGAAAATATACTCAACTTTGATTATTGAAACATTTCAAAGTGTTGCATGTATTTCAGGTGATGACCTCAGACAAAACTGGGACAAAATATATCCAAAGCAGATACAATTAGATGAGTAATGTAAATGCAGTCATATGAAAAATTTTGGGAACCCCTCTCAGCCTGCATAATAATCTAGTTTCAACAAAAAAGATAACAGTGATATGTCTTTCATTTCCTAGGAACATCTGAGTACTGGGGTGTTTTCTAAACAAAGATTTTTAGTGAAGCAGTATTTAGTTGTATGAAATTAAATCAAATGTGAAAAATATGCTGTGCAAATTACACTTGTAATTTTGCTGATTTGAATGCATGTAACTGCTCAATACTGATTACTTGCAACACCAGATTGGTTGGATTAGCTCATTAAGTCTTGAACTTCATAGACAGGTGGGCCCAATCATGAGAAAAGGTATTTAAGGTGGTCAATTGCAAGTTGTGCTTCCATTTGACTCTCCTCTGAAGAGTGACAGCATGGGATCCTCAAAGCAACTCTCAAAAGATCTGAAAACAAAGATTGTTCAGTATCATGGTTTAGGGGAAGGCTACAAAAAGCTATCTCAGAGGTTTAAAATGTCAGTTTCAACTGTAAGGAATGTAATCAGGAAATGGAAGGCCACAGGCACAGTTGCTGTTAAACCCAGGTCTGGCTGGCCAAGAAAAAGACATTAGCGGCATATGCGCAGGATTGTGAGAATGGTTACAGACAACTCACAGATCACCTCCAAAGACCTGCAAGAGCATCTTGATGCAGATGGTATATCTGTACATCATTCTACAATTCAGCGCAATTTTCACAAAGAACATCTGTATGGCAGTGTGATGAGAAAGAAGCCCTTTCTGCACTCACGCCAGAAACCGAGTTACTTGTTGTATGCAAATGCTCCTTTAGACAAGCCAGATTAATTTTAGAACAAAGTGCTTTGGACTGATGAGACAAAAATTGAGCTATTTAGACATAACAAAAAGCACTTGCATAGCGGAAGAAGAACACCGCATTCCAAGAAAAATACCTGCTACCTACTGTCAAATTTGGTGGAGGTTCAATCATGCTGTGGGGCTGTGGCTAGTTCAGAGACTGGGGCCCTTGTTAAAGTCGAGGGTCGGATGACTTCAACCTAATATCAACAAATTCTTCAAGATAATGTTCAAACATCAGTCACAAAGTTGAAGTTACGCAGTGGTTGGAAATTCAAACAAGACAATGGCCCAAAACACAGTTCGAAGTCTACAAATGCATTCATGCAGAAGGAGAAGTACAATGTTCTGGAATGGCCGTCACAGTCCCCTGACTTGAATATTATCAAAAATCTCTGGGCTGATTTGAAGCAGGCTGTCCACACTCAGCAGCCATCAAATTTAACTGAACTGGAGAGATTTTATATGGAAGAATGGTTAAAAAACACCTCCATCCAGAATCCAGACATTCATCAAAGGCTATAGGAGGCGTCTACAGGCTGTTATATTTGCAAAAGGAGGCTCAACTAAGTATTGACATAATATCTCTGTTGGGGTGCCCAAATTTATGCATCTGTCTAATTTTGTTATGATGCATATTGCATATTTTCTGTTAATCCAATAAACTTAATGTCACTGCTGAAATACTACTGTTTCCATAAGGCATGTCATATATTAAAAGGAAGTTGCTACTTTGGAAGCTCAGCCAATGATAAACAAAAATCCAAAGAATTAAGAGGGGTTCCCAAACTTTTTCATATGACTGTAGCAAAACAATATTAGTCGTTCAAACAGGGACATATAAAAGAGTCATTAATTATAGAACACAGCCAAAGTTAGGAGGGAATGTGAAGAAAAAGGATATGTGACCTGTAGAACTGAAACAATAAGTACAGAAATTATTGAGATGTAAGTCAATAAGTGAACCTGTGCTCATGTAACCAGTAGTTCCTCCATTATAAAATATCCAGAAATTTTTACTTAAGAGTGTTGGGCAACACCGACTAACAAAAATGGTAAATTTATAAATTAATGACATAACAAAAGAGACACTGAAACTATTGTTATGTATAACAACAACAACATTTCTTTATATTGCACATTTTCATCAGTTGGGGTTGGGGCAGATTGCTGCCACAGAAAAAATGGAAAAAGAACAGCAGAGAAAAGTAGGGATTAGTATGGATTGTGGAGCAATGATAAAAAGGATAATTCAATGCATATAGTTTATCAGGCTTACATTAAAATGTAGCTATGAGAAAGCCATGTTAAAATTATGGGTTTTTGGCAGTTTTTTTAAAGTGCTCCACAGTATTAGCCTGGCAAATTTCTATCGGTAAGCTACTCCAGACGTTTAGTTCCTGGAATTATAAGCAGACACTCATTCAAAGATCTAAGGTTACGACTTGGAGTGTAAGGTGACAGGCATTCCAAAATATAGGACAGAGTGAGATTATTTAAGGCTTTGTAAAACGTAAGCAGCATTTTAAAGTCAGTTTTAAAGGGCACAAGTAACCAATGTAATGACATCAAAACTGAAGAGATGTGACCTAGTTTTTACGCATCTTGCAAGGTTATAGGGGATCTTTTGCTATATTCCATAAGTGAAAAAATGCTGTTCTGGTAATCTGATTAATATGCGATTTAAAAGTTTAGGTCAGAGATAATAATTAGCCCTAAATTCTTTACCCCCATCCTGACTTTTAAGCCTAATGGATATTTATTTCTAATATCCTTATTATTTCCATTTTTGCCAATAACTAAGATTTCTGTTGTCTCCTTCTTTACTTTAAGAAAATTACAACTCATCTACTCAGAAACATAAGTAAGATATTGGGTCAGTGAACCAGGAGAATCAGGGTCAACAGGCGCTATTGATAAATACAGTTGTGTGTCAACAGCATAGCTGTGGTAGTTCATGTTATGCCTTGAGATAATCTGACCTAATGGAAGCATGTAGATCAAAAAGAGTAGTGGACCCAGGATAGATCTTGTGGAACACCATATAGAATATCACGTGTCTTCGAAATATAATTACCACAACTAACACAGAAATTTCTACCTGTTAAGTAAGACTCAAACCAATTTAAGACATTACTAGAGAGGTCCACCCACTGACTAAGGCAATTTCTAAAAATATTGTGATCAATGGTATCAAATGCGGCACTCAGATCTAAGAGGATGAGAACAGATAAACGGCCTCTGTCTGCATTTACCCGCAAGTCATTTACTACTTTAACGAGTGCAGTTTCTGCACTGTGATTTGTTCTAAAACCCGACTGGAACTTGTCAAGAATAGCATGTTTATTCAAGTGATCATTTAGCTGGTTAATGACAGCCTTTTCTAGAATTTTACTTAAGAAAGTCAGGTTAGAAATAAGTCTAAAATTGTCATAAACAGAGGAGTCAAGATTATTTTGTTTGAGCAGGGGTTTAACAACTGCAGTCTTAAGAGAGTTTGGGAAGACGCCCATATCTAATGATGAATTTACTATGTCAAGCACACTATCAATTAGCGCATTGGATACTTTTTTTGAAAAAGCTTGTTGGTATTGGTTGAAGGATACAGGTGGAGGGTTTCAGTTGAGAAATTATTCTACATAGATCAGACAAATCTATCTTGGTGAAAGAATTTAATTTGTTTAAAATTGAATACCAGGATTTAATAGGATCAGCTTTGGGGTGATGTACTAGGTAAATAAATGGTAAAAAGAAAGTGGAGTGAGAAAAGGGACAGGGTAAATAAGACTAATGAAAGTATGTGGATGCGTTATGAAAACTGGAAAGAGAAGAAAGGAAAGTTTGAAAAGACATAAGACATAACAGTTACTTTATTCTGCCTCAGTAAAAGGAGGCAGACTATTAGATAGAAAGGCTCAAAGATGAAACGTTGTGTGCACAATGAGCTAAAAATCAATACTAAAAAGTCAATCCTATCTTACACCAAAGCCCTAACAGTAACCAGAATCATTCTCAAAAATCATAGCAAAAGGTTATTTAAGGATAAGATGAAAGTCAGAAGCAAAGTACATGCGAGCAAGAGGTTTTGTTTATATCTGCAAAATATGGATAAGGACGTACTGCATTATACAAACTTTGCCCTGTTGTGAAACTGACATCACCCATAGTGCATTTCTGACAGACCTTGAATAGCAACACCTTGACAACCACAAATAAAAGGAATAAATGATTCTACAAACAAATGCTAGATTTGTGTTCTTCAATGTACAAAACCACAAATAGAGCCCAAATTAACAGCAAAAGACTGCAGGTAATGTCTGAAAGAATTCAAAAATGAAACTAATTCATAGCAATATCATTATGAAGGCATCCCTACTGACAAATGGGAGTTGCAGACACTGAGGAGGCAGTAAAAATAATTCAAAAAGATTTGGACAGCTTCAGAAATGGGCAAAATGGGTCACAAGTCCAAAAATACTCTAACATATGAATAGAAGCAGGGGAAACCATCAAACTTTGAGCTCAACACAACAAAACAAAGGTTTTTTTTAAAATAAATTTACATAATCAAGCAGCAAAAAGGGCAAGGCAAGAGAGAAGGAGCAAAACTGTAGGTATTGCCTACACAAAAAAATCCAGTATCACAAAATAGAGACAGGACCTTAAAAATGGGCCGGGGTTAAAAATCCTGGAAATCCATAAACAGCAACAAAAAGCACAAAAGTGGAATAGAGATCAAAATCACATTGTCAAAGCTTCAGTGAAGCGTTTCATTTTATACAGCTTGGGCTGCTCACAGTTGCATCATCAGGCGGCTCTACCTCTTTGTCCTCCACTTTAAGGAAGCAGGGTAGATAATTAAAACTGAAGTAGCCATAATTAACATAATACAGTATAGAAAATAAACAAAAACACAATATTAATAAAATCATAATATGGCATGAATACAAAGAAAAGACAAACCAATAGAAAAATTATATTGAAAAGACAGCAAAAATATTACATTAAAGAAAACTTTACTTGAGCCAGGAACACCAATACTTTAGTAAAAGAAAGCAACCTCCACAAAGAGTTTATGTGTTGATGTTGCCACATTTTCATCATCCAAGCAATGTGCAGAAGCTATAAATAGGCAAACAGAATGTTATGTTTTATTATAAAAACTGTTGAATATAAATCAAGGCACACTATGTTCAGACTATATAATGCACTATTGAGATTGCATCTTTAGTATTGTGTTCAAATTCTGGTCACCATATTACATGAAAGACATAGTAGAATTTGAAGTTGAGCAGAGAAGAGCAACCAGGTGAATTCCAGGATTTAAAGACATATCGTACTCTGATAGGCTTAGAATACAACTTGTTTAGTCTTAAGCTGAGAAGCCTGCATGATGACTTAATCCAGGTCTTCAAAATTCACAAAGGCATTGATAAAGTAGATTCAGAAGAATTCTTTCAATTTAATAGTGAGTCACAAACTCAGAGACATCAGTGGAATTTAAGAGGAAGTACAGTTAGAACTGAAGCCAGGAAGCTCTTCTTTACACTAAGAGTTGTGGAAGTCTGAAACAAGCTACAGAGATAAATAGTTAAAGCAGAAACTTTGACAACCATTAAAAAGAATCCGGATGAGATGTTAGGAAAACTTAGCTATTACCTAAACACCAAGCCTGATGGACTGAATGGCTATTGATTGTCAAATTCCTTATTGACAATTTCTTATGTAAACATATAACTAAAAGAAAGAAAAGAGGTAAAATAAGAAAAAAAAATATTGAAAAAGACTAAAGATTCAGCAAAATACAGAAAAAAGTGTATTATGCCTTTTTAATCAGAATCAGTAATAGAAACAGAAATGTAAATGAGGATAGCCTAGAGGGCAGATGATGAGTTAATTATCAGAAAAAATGAGGAGGAACAACATCGCATTAGTAAAACATTTAATTTGCCAAAGAAAAGAAAAATAAAAAGTTGAAGATGAGACAAAAAACCTAAAAATCCACTGCCTTTATGTTATTAGCTCAAAAGAAGGAAAGACTCAATCATTAATTGTATCATTCTTAGCTGAGTTATTTATTCTTTGATATCATGACTTTTAAAGTCTTTTGTAAAAATCATGTAAGAATTACTAGAAGGACTAAGAGATCCATTTTTGGTTTTGTATTTTTTTGCCTAAAAGAAAAGAATGAGGGAGTAGAAATATACATTTGTTATGAAGAGATGACAAAAAAAGAATAGAAGAAAAATTGTGGTTCCTGGCAGGTGCTCAATGATGAAACTAAATATAGAAAATGGAGAATATGTTAACACTAATGAATGTGTATGAGCCAACACAGAAAAAAAAGAGATGGGATATATTCCAGAAGCTGGAAATGGCAGCATGAAATGAAAGAAAGATCATACTTGCATGATAGGTGATTTTAATTACTCCCTGGATAATAACACAGAAGCTGAATAAAACATCTCAGAGTCACAGAAGAGATACAGAATTGTGATACCTTATACACATAGAAATGAGAGAAATGACCAGAGATTAATTTACTTGTAAAGTAGCACACAGTTTGTCTTTGCGCATGGGAATTAAGTATCAATAAAGTGGTAATTAAAAGTAGCCTTTTTTTCAGATCATCATATTGAAAACAAAGATGGATAAACAAATTGAAGAAAGTGAAACAGGAGTATAAACACTGAATAGAAATTTGTTAGAAAATAAAATGAACAGTAAAAAATATGAGCATGTACATAAATGGAGCACATTAAGAGATTGGTGTAGAGGAGAAAATTATGGAAAATGATAAAAATATATTAAAAAACAGAACAAGGACTATGTTAAATGTAGAATCTGAAACATTTGGTTTTCTTTTTTTTGGAAACTTAGCAGTAATGAACAAGATTAAAAACAAGCAGTTTAAAATGAAAGGTCATTATAAAGGAGTAAAATGAAAAAATAGTATAAAAATAATTAAATAGAAATAAAATAAAGTCAGTATAACAAATTGTAATGCAATACTGTATAGAAAGTTCCACTGAACAGAAGAAAGAAAGAAAGAAAGAAAGAAAGAAAGAAAGAAAGAAAGAAAGAAAGAAAGAAAGAAAGAAATTTGAGTCATGTATTTTCCACAGAAAAAATGGAGAATGAGAAAAATGTGGAAGACAACGTTGTAAAAATTTGTGGTACATGTGCAGCTGCTGGCTAGTGTACAAGGGAACACACAAAAAAAATGTTGGCTTTAAAAGGACCATTGGTTACACAGGAGATGAATCTGAGTCTTTAACAATTTCACTACTCTGTCTCACGTTGCTCCTGTTGTGAGACCTCTCTCATGTTTATCTCACCCAGCCTTGTTCTCCTTTTTACAAAGTCTCCCACTGCTCACATGGAATATTTAGAAAATTATAACATTAGAAACAACTGTAACAAGAACAGGCTATAAAACCCAAAATATTCACCTAGATTGTCCAAAATAACATCAAAAGAATATCTGAAGGTCAAGTCATTCCATGATCAATAGTTCCTGAAAACCATGTGACCAAGGCAAGAGACTTGGGGAGAGTGTCTTAACAGGCATGTGTTCTTCTTTTACCCTCCGATACTTCCTTTATACATTAGTAGTCTGCCTAGTGCCTTGTCCTTTATCCTGCCTGCAGACGTTACAATATTACAATGTTAACAAATGTTAATCTATACTAATAAAAGGCAAAGCCCTCACTGACTCACTCATCACTAATTCTCCAACTTAGATAGAAGGCTGAAATTTGGCAGGCTCATTCCTTACAGCTTACTTACAAAAGTTAAGCAGGTTTCATTTCGAAATTCTAAATGTAACGGTCATAATGATCGACAATGTCCGCCATGTTAAACTTTCTTATTTATGGCCCCATCTTCACGAAATTTGGTAGGCGGCTTCCATGTGCTAACCAAAACCGATGTATTTACTTATTTCGGTGGTATGACGCCACTGTCGGCCTCCATATTGAACTTTCCAACGGTCTTTGTTAGTTATGGGCACATCTTCAAGAAATTTGGTACGCGGGTTCCCAATGCTAACTGAATCTTACTTACGTACGTATATACGTCCATAGCCTGCAGCTCGGTCGCCGTGTGAGGCAGCGTTGGGTCATCCCACACCTCCCATGTTGGCTGCCTGCCTATATAAGGCCGTCCGTCACTCCAGTCTCTTCATTCCCTTCCTTGCTTCGCCACGGTATTCACGTCTCCCTGCTGATAACTGCAGCCCTTTTATTTAATCCACGGCTTCTGTGCTGATTTATTTTTAGTTTATTACGATTATAGTTATTGTGTAGGTATTTTAGACTTAGATTACATTGTTCAGGTACCCATTTCCTTTATTGTTCCAACCGTACCCCCATTAACATGTCTATCGAGGTGATCACCATCAATCAAAGAACTGTCACTTACCGAGTGGTTTCCATGCCCGGAGATGGCGACTGCCTTTTCCATTCTCTGTGTTACATATTGCAAGGCCATATCAGGCTCACTCTTGATATCTGGAGGAACATTGTGTCTTATGTATTGAATGACTGGGACATGTTCAAGGTATGGACTGATGATGGTACAGGAGATAATTATAACAGTGAAATGCTTAAGCCCTTCACCTATGGTTCTGCATGTGAGTTGATGGCTGCTGCTGAATTGTTCGGTTGTCGCTTTCAAGTGTACCGAAATGGCCAAATATTTTACACCTTTGGACAACCGCCAATGCCTCTTAAACATCTTAGATTCACAGGTGACGATTTGAGTAGTGGACACTTTGATGTTTATGAATGTTTAAACTCTCAAAAGCTGGATGCGAAGTTATCGATGAAACCCATTTCAATTCAAATGCCTCCAATTTCCAGTAAGGCTCTGCTTTGCAATGACAATTAATAAGTCTCAGGGACAGACCCTACAAAAGGTTGGCACTGATTTGAGGCAAGATTGCTTTTCACATGGTCAACTATACGTTGCATGCTCAAGAGTACGCTCAGCGCACAGCTTGGTCATATTACAACCGGAGGGCCGAACTGATAACGTGGTATACAAAGAGATCCTAAACAAATAATTATTGGTATATTTTCCTTCAGTTTAAAAAGGTTTACTTTTCTTCTTAATAAAAATTTTAAAGCAGTACTTCGCCGCTGCAAAGCGCGGGTATTTTGCTAGTAATAATATATATATATCTAACATTTCATTTCAGTGTTTATAAATATTAATCAAGATCACAAAACTATTGTTTTGGACAGTCACCCATGTTAAGTTGGCTTTGTCCTTCCGTAAAAAATAAAAACACATCTCCACTTAAAGTTATCAAAACAGGAATCCGTTGTAGAGGCACTCTGTAGTGAAGCAGGCTCACCTTCACACAGACTTGAAAACATTTATTAACAGTTATTTTTTTCTTTTTTTTACCTAAACTTGTATGTATCTTGGGAGTTCATTTTCTCTTTCTTTTGAACTATATTCACATGTTACTGTATTATTTTTGTAAATTAAACAAATTAAAATTCTAGGCTTCTTAATTACTGTTCATAACCATACTTCTGTTGTTACATTAAATACTCAATTAAACAATGCATTTGGCATACAGTACTAAATTATTTGACACACACTGGCACTAAAAGCTATCTGTAACACTGACGGAGGAGGTAAGTAAAGCATCATCCTTCAGTGCTCCTAATAAAAGTGAAGTACTTAACAAATTAAGACATAAAAAATACGGATAATAGAAACATTACAATTATTGGATGTAATACACCAAAAAGAGGTTGAAAACTTCTGAGTTAGTCTGCAGTAGTAGAAATATTATCAGGTAAAAAGACAATAAATACATTTACCGCAAATGCTTTTTATTTTTAAAGGAATCAAAGTGTCAAAAGTTTTTGAATAATATAATGAGAAAGAAACAAAATGGAAAGCAAGAGGGACAAATATACATGAAGTACTAATTTTTAAATATACACAAAATATTAGATCTAGCATTAAATGGCAATGAGAAGATATTAGATATCAAATATGGGAAAATTACAAAAACTGGATGCAATGCATTTAATATTTAGAATTTGGGTATGTTTATTAGTCTTTATCATTTTTTAATTAAATAATACTAGGGGGCTGAGTTAAGTGGGAAGAGTTAATAAGAAAAGTGACCCTAATGATAAAGGTGACTCATTATTTGGCTAGTATGTTTCCTAAAATATGGCATGAATATTAGAAAAGGAAGTTAGAAATAAGTGTTACTATATTGGGTGGATCAGTGTGCATGAAGTGTTCCTCGTTCATTTAGTTATGTATGAAAAGATATCTGCAAAAATTCTGAAATGCCTTAGATCAATGTTGTCATGGAGAAAAATCAGCCAAATATGAGATGCAGAACAGTACAAGAGGTGAGTGAATGGCTGAATGGCAAATAAGGCAACTGGTGTATCAGGTCCACAAGGGTGCTATGGCTATGTGGGGCTGGAGTTCGATTCTAATTGGAAAAAAGAACAAGTAAAGTTTTAGTCACTAAAGTATCTGTGTGTTACAATAATATAGAATCACAATGGTCAAAATGTATGTGGTTTTATTCAACTAAAAAGCAGAAGTAGAGGATCATTAAAAGACATACAGCAAATATTGAATAACAACAAACAACAACGCAGAACACTTGATTCTTCATAGGAAATGCTGTTTTGGGTTTTCATGTCCTTAACTATCAGGTAGACTGGCCTCACCTGCGCTCCTCTTGGTATATTTTCAGCTAAATTATTTTTCTTTGTTGTGTAATTACAGGTCAAATTGATCTGAACTCCCAGGCTTCCACTTCATTTAAATTCACTCTAAGAAAATGATGAAACTAAACTTATCTGGTAATTTCCCAGCAGTGAAAACATAAACCATTTGACTTTAGCTCCCTTGATTACAAAGTAGATTATCTCTGAAGTTACATCTGCATATCACAAAGGGTTTGTGGCTACTGATTTTGTTCTAAAAGTGCTGTTTGTCCAAAATTGGCTTCACTGCATTAAAATGGGTTGCCCTCTATATCAGAGTATTATATTGTTGAATTCCTAAATCATCAGGCAAAAATCAAAAATTTAATACGTTCTATAAACTTCATAAGCAGATCTGTTCACATTATGAAGTAGCTTCCTAATCCAAGCAACATTTACTTAGTATAAATGTTAAGATCCATGCTGCTTGATGGATGGTAGTGTGCTTAAGTATAATTTGTCTTCATAACAAATGATAATTTCCTGACATTTGTATATTTTTACATAGATAGATTCTCAGTTTCTTTTCATAGGAGTAGCTTCCTATGTTGACAGTTTCATTTATTTTTGAGATACTCAGCCTGTTAAAAAGTACAGCTTTGTAACAGCAAGACTGATTCTTGGAAAGAATTAATAATGCTTTTATCAGCTTGTGAAGTGGCTGTCCATTTTACTTGTATATACATTGAAACTATTATTAATCAATTTCTTGTTCTTCAAACACCCAAGTGAAATGCTTTCAACCCTGGGAAACATGGAGGAGAGCTGTAAACAAGCTTTTTATGAAGCTAATAATTATATGTGAAAGTATTATATGATAACAAGTATAATTCATGAAATTCAAGTCAAATCTGCTTCTAACACAAAGTATTTTAAGAATCATGTCATTTTATATGATTTGAATTCCATATCAACTCCTTAATAAACACACATCACACCACAGGTTAACCAGAGGTTAAGGATACAGTATATGTTTAATACCATCATTGTATCCCGTAGCAGTCCTAGTATTTCCTGTCTCATTGCTCCCTAATTAAAGTATTGCCCTGAAGCAATAGATGCGCTGAATATTCCCCCTTTGCTGACTTTGTGCTAAGAGTTTTATGCGCTGTGCCGTTAAGTACACAACGACAAAGCCTTTGATTTTTTTTTTCTTCTGAAGGACCTTTTTCTGTTCCTTTGCAATTATTAATAGTATATCTATTGTTAATATGCATAGTATCATAATATTACTGTTTTTATTATTGCTATTACTGCCATCATTGTTGCAATTCACAGGTATACATTGTTTTCATTATTTTATATGACTTTTATATATATTTTTGGGTGCTGAATTCAAAAATGATTTTTTTCCTCCATCACATAACATTTTTTTTACAAAAAACATTCTTCAGCTGTCAGTTTCTATTTATTTAATTGTTTGTGCAGTATAAAATATCAATACTTTATTTTAATTGTAATTTTTTTTAAATCTATGTTTAAAGCAAAGCAGTTTTTTTATTCAATAATGAGGTCAGATTAGGACTGGATTTGAATATGGTGATGTGTCGTAGCAGTGAGTAGCAGCATGAGGAGCCATTAGAAGCCCATGTCTTCTCTGTAAATGGGACAGCAAAGTAAAAAATCTCCATTAGGTTCGGAAAGAATGGTCATTTAAAAAAAAAAAAGCTACAACTTTTCACATTAAGCTTAGCAGTTTGTCAAATCCCAATCAAAAGATGAAACCTGTTTTTTGTATTTGTGTCAAAAGTTTCTGGATTTGTCTCCGGCTAAATTGAAAGAGAGCATTTTTGCCAGACCTGATATTTATAACTGATTTCTGATGTTGAATTTATTGGTGCCGTGGACAACCTGGAATGAGTGTCTTGGGTATCATTCAAAGAAGTAATTTAGGGTGGCACTTAAGATTCAAATTACAAAGAAGTTGTGAAAAATGTATCAGCTAAGTTTAAAGAATTGTGCTGCAACATGAGTCTCAAAGTTAACTTTATGGATTTGTATTTATAATTGTTTACTGAAAATCCTGGAGCATTGGATGAAAGAGACCATTAATATATTAATGGCATGGAAAAGAAAGAACCAGAAAAACTGGGATATCAGTATGAGGATTTATTACTGCTGGATGATTCATAGGGATGTAACGAAAAAAATGTCCAATTGACGGGCCACCAAATTAAATTTTTAATTAAAAAACTATGAAGTGACAAAAATTGCAGAGGTAATATGAAAGTCAATGAATTTGTTTTGTTTTTTGACATATATGATTAAAAATGTGAAGTTTATTATATATTTGCATGTTAAATGGATTTAGAAAAATATATGAACACATTTTGTGATTGGTTAAATTTAAATTACATTTCTTTTTGATTTTGCATTCAAATGTGATCTGATTCAAACATTCTAATTATTTTTTTTATTGTTTTCATTGATGTAGATAAGAATAACTTTAGAATCAAAATAATTTTTTATGCGTTTAATTTTGCAGACATGCAGATTATGTTTACTTTGTAATACATAACATTTAAAGACTATAGTATAATAAATAATTGAGAAGTGGGCCTAGAATACTAAAAATGAAGGGAGCATTTAGAGTGCTACTTTCCTAGTCCTTTATGAATTCTGCATGAAGTTGCTGGGGCAGTTTTCTGTTGCTTCTTTCATGTTGGAGCAAGGCATGGTGCAGGAGAGAAAAACTGAATTACCAAACCAGTGCCACACACTTTTACTTTAGGACCACAACCAGCTAAGAGTAGGGAAGGCTGCAGGGATCTGTGGTATCTGGGGTGAACTTCTCCAGGCTGGTGGTAAGGCTGTCCTCCTGGCATTGCAAACAATCTTTGCTTCCATTTGGGAGATGGACATCAACCCAACTGACTGGAAAACGGGACTTGTTGTCCCTATCTGGAAAAGGAAGGATGATTGCCTGTGCTGGGTAAGGTCCTTGCTAAGGTGATCCTTAATAGAATCCGTGATCACTTGCTCACCTACCAGAGACAGGAGCAGTCTGGTTTTACACTTAAGAAGTCTACTATCGACCGCATCCTGGCACTGAGGGTTCTCATGGAGCACAAATGCAATTTAAATTAGATTAGGTTATATTCACAGTGGGGTGTAATGATTCACTTTAGAGTGTTAAACTCTGCATAAATCTTGGTACAGTATTCTACTACCATCTGGTAGATAAAATAAAATTATGCTGCAAAAAATAATGATAATTTCTATGCATTTTGCCACTCTAGGTGACTGTAAGTGCAGCAGAGTCTTCAACCTAAGAACAATGGCGTATAAACATGAATCTGTAAAGCCTACTGTATTTTAGAACACATTCAAACTGAACTATTAGTTGAATTGAGTGATAGTGATGACATTGTGAATTGGACATCAGAAGTTGACATGGATAATGAAACTGGTTCAAACAGCACTGTACAATCTAACCACCATGATGTACTTGGCAAATTTGGCCACCTGAAAGTTCATTGTGGTGCAAGATGGTGCAGGGCAAAATGTCAAGATGATTGTGATCAAGATGTTAGCCCACTAAGCACTGTTCATAATGCATCAACTGTTGTTTGTGTCAGAGGATATGTGATACTCACTAAGATTTGCGCTGTGGTAGCCTACAATAATACAAGGAGCAGTGACCATTGTGTGAATCAGGCACTAAAATATGCTCAAGCCTGCAGAAAAAAATATAACACAAAGAAATACGCTTCTACTGTCCTGATTGCAACATCAGGCTGTGCAGGGTAACTGAACATCTCGCACAAAGGGTGTGTACTTTATCTGCATCATTAAAACAGTGAACACTTGACATACCTTTCCCACTGTGTTTATATTGATGTTATGATATTTATATGTTTCTCTTACACATAATAACATTTTTTTTAAGCTGACAAAAAATCAATATTTTGAGTAGTTTTTCCAGTGTGAACGCATTAAGCATGGTAGAAGCATCCCTTAGTAGTTTAATTTATTGACAGAAAAATGTATCCATTTAAAAAAAAAAAAAATTAATTCTGGATGAAATGAACGCTTTTTGAAATCTCTGTGTCAGTTTTTTTGTGCTTCATTTTGTTTCCGAAAGATCTCTCATTGTCTACAGGGATCCAAGATGGACTCCACAATGGATGACACAATGGATGTTACCATGTGGTGGATGTGTCACGTCACTGGGACATTTTCATGTGGTACTGGCAGCCATTTCAGGGAGACTATATAAGCTGACCTGGAGACATGGTGAGATTGTCATCTTTCCTGATTTATTTTGCATCTTTTCCTGTGCTTTTTCACATTTCATTCTTTATAACTTGAACACATTTTCTTCTTTAGTGCTTTTCTTTGTTTAGTTTAGGCTGTAGCCTTTTTAATTATCTTTTCAATATTGTGGTGTTCTAACACTACTCATTTAGAAGCTAATTAAGTAGGCTGGTGCTCACGCTGACTGCATTAGAGGCAAGGAGGGAAGGAAGCTCTTCAGAGCTCAGTGCAGTTCCCCTATTAGTTTCCTATTTTTTCAGTTTAGTGTTAAGGACTGACAGAGTAAGAAAAAAAGAAGTATGGGAATGTTTTAAAATATTACTCCAGTGTCTGTTTTTGATAGTTTATTTAAAGAAATTCTGAATAAATAAAATCTTTTCCTTTATATTAGAAAGGCTATGGATCATAATGATACTTAATCCTTGTAATCAGAATATAAGTTTAATATGTATCTGTGGTCTGTGCAAATATTTTAAATCTGCTTTTCTTTTATTTCTACTCACATGCACATCTGAGCCAGATTTAGTACAGGGGCCAGCATTTAGAACTGCTAGGCAAAAAATTTTAAGACAAGATAAGTTAAGGACAACTGCAAAATGGGCAACGTGCACTATTTCTGTGTGTCAAACTCAGCATGAAATTGTATCCTCTCTTTGTTTTGTTTGGAATTGTATTATTCACCTTAGTGGGGGCCTGCACATGGAGAAAGAGTATAAGAGTATAATAAAATCCGAGCACATCTCTCCAGTTTTGATGTCACTACACTGGTTACCTGTGTCATTCAGGATTGACTTTAAAATTCTGCTTATGGTTTATAAAGCCTTAAATAATCTCGCCCCATCTTATATATCGGAATGTCTGACATCTTATATTCCAAATCGTAACCTCAGATCCTCAACTGAGTGTCTCCTTAGAATTCCAAGAACAAAACTTAAAAGAAGTGGTGAGGCGGCCTTCTGCTGTTATGCACCTAAAATCTGGAATAGCCTGCCAGTAGGAATTCGCCAGGCTAATACAGTGGAGCACTTTAAAAAACTGCTGAAAACACATTACTTTAACATGGCCTTCTCATAACTTCACTGTAATTTAATCCTGATACTCTGTATATCCAATTCATTATAATAACCATTCATGGTGGCTCTAAAATCTGTACTAACCCCTATTCTCTCTCTTCTGTTTCCTTTTCCGGTGTCCTTTTGGTGGTGGTGCAAGCCACCTCCTACTCTAAGTACCATGATGTTCCAAAAATGATGGATGGATTAAAAGCCAGAAGTCTGTATGACCATCAGCATCAAGTTACTCCGTGAGAACCCTAACTACAAAGAGGACTATTTCATTTATGTTAGGTAGAATGCCCAGAGGGGACTGGGCGGTCTCGTGGCCTGGAACCCCTGCAGATTTAATTTTTTTCTCCATCCGTATAGAGTTTTTTTTTTTGTTTTTTCTGTCCACCCTGGCCATCGGACCTTACTCCTTTTCTATGTTAACTAATGTTGCCATATTTTAATTTCTTATTTTGTCTTTTATTTTTCTTTTCTTCATTATGTAAAGCACTTTGAGCTACTTTTTGTATGAAAATGTGCTATATAAATAAATGTTGTTGTTGTTGTTATAAAGCCTTGGATGGGAGATAATGTCATCCAATCCTGAAAATTCTTCCAACGCAGTGACGAAAATGGCAAACTCTATACATCGGGCTCCCACTTTGTAATAGTCTTGTCATGGCTTCCTTGTCTGTTATGCTGCGTAAACCATTATTAAAGAAAGCTAAGTTATTTCTCCTATGTGATTTCTTACTGCCGTATAACTAAGGGAGGAGTATCACCTTTTTATATTATATTAGTATAGTTTCGGGATATGTAACATGCCACAATTACAAAAGAACTTATTCCAACAAGGGAGCTAGCGCCCCCTGCTGGATACAATCATATAAACGTTCTATTTCAGATATCACCAAAAGCAGAATTAGTGCATAATGAAAAATCTATTTTGATAACCTATAGATCTCAAATGGAACAATTCTAACCTCCCTATTGAAGTATTGGGGTGTTTGGGGGGAATCAGGAATTATTTTGATTAAGAAAATCTCATGAGGAAAATCTCAAACTAATTGAATATACTAAACTTTTACCAATGTTCTGATTTAGTGTATGGAAGTACCTTTGAACAGCTACTTCATATTCTCTCCCAGTTTTGCTGTCTCAGTGAGTGGCAAAAGGAGTGTTTGAATATTACTTTGAGATAGAGTCTTATAATTAGCACCATATAGAAAAACAGAAGTTCCACCTGTGCCCCAAAAACATGCAAAACAACACTAAGGCCCAGTGTGAGTGTGTTCTGCGTTGGATTTTTGCCCTGTGTGGAGTTTAATTTTGCCTTCTTGTTTATACTACCATGGTAATATTCACACTGAAAATTCCTATGTAACAAAAACTGGGTTTAGAAAATAAATAGATTCATTAAATGATATCAACAATTTGTGGTGTGGGCACTTATACTTATTTATCAAACAATAGATCCCAATAGCAACTCTGCTATTTATTTAACATACTGTAGTACTAGGGTGTTGTACCGTGTTAGCCATTATGAATGTAGAGAAAAGTCAAGCAAAATGATACCTTTTATTGGCTAACTAAAAAGATTACACTATGCAAGAGAAGGGGCCAGAGTTGCCTCGAAAGCTTGCATATTGTAATCTTTTTAGTTTAACATACTGACTAGCTTTCCTCTGTATCCACACTGACAAAAGGTTTATGCCTAAAAAAAATTTCACAATTTAAACAATTTTAGATAGTGTTCCTTATGTTGTTATGTGTTTCAAAACTTAGTACAAGTATCACCAAACAAAACTATTATTTAGTGTTGAGTGAAACAGGTAACAATGGACAAACATACAGCAAAGTATTAAAGCTGTGTGGCAGAAGAGATGAGAAAAGGAAGAAGAAGAAGAAAAAAGATAAAGACTTCTTCTGGATTTTCTGTGAAATATACTGTCTTACAAAGTATAAGCTTCCTGGCTAACTAATCTGTCCCTTATAATCCAATGATGCTCGGTCAGAGCAATCCAGAAAATAGTAAAAGACTGTGGTTGTTAGAAGTTTTCAGATTTTAATAGCAGCACATCTCGTGTGCACTTTAAGGTCACTACACACAGATAGGAGATTTCAACTGGCCAAAGCTACCAAAATGAAATTAATCTAAAAACTCAATAGATGTGATGGACATAACTATAATGGTTAAACAACATATATAAAATACAGTATAATGTATAAAGAACATGATGTTTAAGCAAACAAATTATGTTACCAACATCTTTTTAAACACAGAGACTGTGACCTCCATGTGCACAAATGTGATCCTCATCAGCTCCAAGAGAGAAGCAGAACTCACTGCTGAAAATGACTACTTCCCAGGTCCAAGAAATATTAACAGAGTTGAAATTTATGATGATGATCTATCAATATCAAACAAGAATTAAAAAACAAAAGATTCAGCATGTGAATTGTATCAACCCATTCCTAGTTCCAGTGCTCCTGGATCATTTAGCAGTCTAATCTTGCTATTCTTAAGGCCAGTACAAGAGTCTGATGAGTAGCTAGATTGAACTTTATCTTGTTATTGCTCTTTTCAGATTCAAAAAACTTCTGACATAACATATAATATTCTCAAACCCTCTTAATCTAATTCAGGGTTAAGAGATGTCATAACCTATTGTTGGAGATATAGGCAGAATGTTTCTTGTAATGTTTAAAAAGTGGACCTTTACAAAGAAGCTTTATTCTACAAAGATGCTTAATTTTTATGTTAAAGCAGCTGGTCATTTTATTTGGCTTCTGAAAATTTACTTTGTCCACTAATGGTTTGGTGTTTCATAGGAATTACCTAATAATTAGTTTAAGAAGAAGTGTGATTAGCTGTGCTATGTTGTAAGCCCAAGGTATTGCTTAGCTATTTGTTTTTTTGTTGATAACTACTATCATAATGCACGTATGATTTCAAAACCTGTTATACAAACATGCTGTGCCATTGGTTCACAGAAGTGTGAGGTAAGGCAGCTGATTTTAGAAACATCATTTTACTTTTATGAACTTTGTATGATGGCACATGAGTGTCTATAAATTGCACAAACACATTACACTATAGCCTTTTGACTCTACTGGCAGAAGCGTATGAGCTCTGAATGCACTTTTCTGGGACAAGAAATTTAATTGTGAAAAGGCTAAATTGTCTTGGAGACAGGATGACAGCATTATACATACGTTAGCTATACAAAATCAGTAAAAAAGCTGATCAGAGAGAGAAGACAGGAGGAAGGAGTCAATTCAAGAATGCTCAGACTTACTGCTGACACTTCAAGCAACGTAAGAAATGGGCAGCCTAGAAAAGACTAAACACCTAGCAATTCCAAGTTGTATGGT
This sequence comes from Erpetoichthys calabaricus, assembly GCF_900747795.2. NCBI lineage: Eukaryota > Metazoa > Chordata > Cladistia > Polypteriformes > Polypteridae > Erpetoichthys > Erpetoichthys calabaricus. Next base: position 135,985,436 of record NC_041398.2, on the reverse strand, counting down.
GTTCACACATTATTTTTCCTTTGTTTTATTTCTCTTTGTATTTGATCTACATGAATAAATGTGTAGCTTTCTCTCCATCCTGTTTTGGAACTCTGTCTAGTTGCCTGAGGTTACAGATATACTGTAAAAGAAAGGTGAAAGTAATAGTCAATCCTGACAGTGTGATAAGAGTATATGATTTAGGACATTCTGTTAAGGTGTACATAACAAAGAGTATAAAAGGGAATTGTGTCACTCTAGGACTACACCAATGACAAAACATCTATCCTTACAACATCAGGTGGAAAGTAAGACACCAGCCTTGGATGGGGCAGTGGTCCATACATTTCACATTTTGTGTTACAGCATAATACATTTATAAAAAAAGTAGGACTGGGAATCGATTAAAAAAATTAACAAATTCATCACATAAATGTATTAATCTTGATTAATTGCATCGAACATTCAAACATGTAATAATAAAATTAATACATAAATCACAAAATAAATACATTCAAAATTATTGTGGAATCAACACAAAGGAATTAAAAAAAAATTAATGGAATAGTTTAAACTTAAACAATGACCTTACACCTGAACTACAAAATACTACTTAAGCAAGTTAAACCTGAATTTGAATGTCTTCCTAAAAGGCAAGTTTAAAAGAAGGCAATAAGAACCCTGATAGTAAAGGTTCAGCGGGACACTGGTTAACTGCTAGGGGTCAAAATAGCTGTCTGTCAGTGGCCGCCGCCAGTGGTCTGCTGGAATTTTGCACATCAGCTTTTGGGCAGCCCCCTGACGGTCCAAAAGCGTCAGCAACTGTCGGCTAACAGTTGATCCTTGGGTGCTAGGAGAGCATTTGCCAACAGAAACGTGCCCTTTAGCTGCTATATGCCTTTTTATTTTATCTTAATATTAAATGTTGTTGTTGGCAGCTCATTAATTGACCACCACTTGTGTAGTGAACAATGTAACTAGACTACAAGACACTTAGTAAAAGTCTTGATATTTTTGATATTTTCATTAGAGCAAAGAATATGGAAAAACAATAATAATAATATGTTGTACATTTTTATGCACTTTTTTTCAACAATCTCCTATCATATGCAACACTGACAGTACAAAGATAGCAAGTAGGAAAAAAAGAGATAATTAATGTGGGATAGTAAAAGAACAAGGACCAAATAAAGCAGCATTTAGTATAAACACAATTAAAGCTTACATTGCAAATATTCTTCTGCATTCATACTTCACCATTTTTGGCCCCCATTTCTGTCAGAGGCAACTTTCCGAAACCAAGTCACCGGCTGCTAAAGGTCCTCTTCATTAGCTTCCTTTGTGGTGGGATTTCTCCTGATTGCCCCTGCCATCACACAGATATTTCTTGTTAACTTCTGTTATCAACCTCAGTGTATTAATGAACACCATTGAAATAATTAAGACAAACTTTCAATACATTGACTCTGGCATCCAGAAGGATTGATGCTTGTTATTGGCTGTAAAAACCTACTGGATGATGCTTTTCAGGTTGTGGTCCTTGACATAGATTTTTTCTCCCACACCTGTCCAGTTACACAACTGGTCAACTGCATTTCTCATTAGGCAGGGAATCATTCACCTCATCGATTCTTTGTCTGTCCTGCATCCTTTAATAGACAGCTATTGCCCCTTTTGAAAGACAAAAGATATTAGCACGCATGTCTTAGAACAGGTGTTCAAATACCCAAAATTGTATTGTGCAATCTCTGACAAATGTATTGTAAAATTACCAGTTTCTCTCAAAGCTCCTGATCCTGAAAGAGCATGGAATCCATATCCGTCAGAGACTCCCTTGTGTTGTGGGGGAAGAGAAAAAGGAAGCTCCACATCAACATATAAATAATTTGTAATTTGCAACGTTGTTTTTATGTGGTCCAGTCTCTGCATGATGTTACAGAGTTTGCTGGTAACCTACTCCTGCATCTTCCTCATCATTGTCATTGTTGTTCTGAAGTAATCTGTAATGTAAAAAAGAATACCGTATATACTTACGTATAAGTCGGGTCCTGAAACCCGAAACAAAATCGATCATAAAATCACACCCCGACTTATACGCCCGTTCAAAAGTGCAACACTTACATTTTTTTTTTACATCTTCTTGCCTCCTCCAATCTCGCATCAGTTTCTCAGACACATTGAATTTTGTTGCAGCAGCGCAGTTACCAATTTCTTTCGCTACTTCAACAATGTTTAATTTAAAACCAGCTTCATATTTTCTTTTGATCAAACACTCCATCATGGATAAGGGATACTCTTACAATAAAGGTGTATGAGGGTGTGAGATACAAAAAACACAAATCAGTGAAAACATTGCTTCGGAATAGTTTGGGTATTACCGTGTGGTCACGTAGGCACAATACATAGGAAAAAAAAAGGCAGTGTGCTCCGTGGTTACTCTCTCAGGTGTGCGTTAGCATATCATAATCTCTTGAACCAATTGCATGAGTTTTCCACATTCAACTTATATGACCGACATTATAAAATACCAGAAAGTATATGGTAAAATCAAGTCCCGACTTATACGCGGGAGAACTTATCCACAGGAGAACTTATTCGTGAGTATATACGGTATATCAAAAATGATAAAAGTATGAGTAGATTGCTACTCTCTCTACTATGTGTACACAATACTCATTGTCAAGTGCATTCTGATCAGGCAGGTTCTGCTGGGATTCGCCATGGTCCAGACCTACTACAACTCGTTAAAGCTACATTACATTACTTATCAATTAATATGACAAACTTTGATTGACAAGGTAAAAGAAAAGTTACTAAATGCAAACATTAGTGTATTTCCACAGTTATTACACCATTATTTTATATTTGTCTTGTGAATTGCTGCATCAGTTGCAAGCTACTTACATGGTGTTCATGGTTCATTATCACTTGATGAAAGTGCAGAATTGTATTTCTGATTTTGTCTAAAATAGGACTTTCTGTTTAGCACAAAACAATATCACAGATGACCAGTTGATATGAAATTTTTGTGAAATTTTATGTCTCAAATGCACTTTTCCTTGTGCTTTCTATATCTTTGTCCAAGGTGGGTCCATTTTCTGACTGAAGCAAGTAGTCATGAGACTTCTCATATGAAGCTGAAAAACAACACCAAAAATAGCTTTTATAATTTGTAACAATTGCACTAAGTTAAACAGTACTTACCCAGATTGTTGATGTGGAGATGTGAAGTGATGCTTCTATTCTGTAGATAGTGAGGCAATAATAACTGAAAAAGATACACTTAAGATTGCTTATATTCTTCCACTATGAATGAAGCTTATTCCATTATTAAAGCAGCCACTTCCACCACTCAGCGATACGTGCCTTAACCTCCAAGTCTGCTTTCAGCGATGCTAAACAATAGCGGCGTTCTCGTCTGCAATTGATTATTGGAAGTTTCGAACTTTATCTCTAATAAACGGAACAGCCTATAACTGAATGAGACCTTTTATGATGTGAGTTTTTGGAATATTTGGTTGGCTGTGAGCATAAAGATGCATTTCTAGTCATTGAAAACATCCGGGCAATACCAGTGACTTTTTTTCCACTTCTAAAAAAATCGGAACCCTCTTGCCTACGCATCTAAAGCATGTCGCCAGTGCGAATACTCCATGGAGGAAATAAAGCCCCCTCCTAACTAAGTAGAGCGAGTATAAAACTGCTGCTTTCAGAATGTTAGTAGAAAAATTTGCATCTCAGTAAAAACGCCTGTGTTCTAGAAGTGCTGTCTCCGAAGAATTAATAAATGCACCAGTAAGATCCAGGAAACTCATTGGTTTTAATATTGATGTGTATTAAAATGCAATGTTTTAAAATTGTAGTTAATCCTTGGTTTATCAGAAATGTTTTTTTCACTTAACATCTTCAGTGGCCCATTTTTGCTGATAAGTTGGCCCAATATTTAGGTCCCCCTGCTGTCAAAACAATTTGACTAGTTCACATCAGATTGAAACAAAAATATTAATATACCCTTATACAAGGAACATATCAGCCTAAATTGCATAGATGTTTTGTTTTTATTCAAAGTAATTTATCAAAACTCTGACCAAATTATGTCTTTAGCTATTTTTTGCTGTATAATCACCTAGGTAAAATAGGATAAAATTTAATTTATTTAAATTTATTTTAAAATTTATTAATTTAGGAAATAAAGCAGCTAATGATAAATGGACATTTTGTCTGTTGACCTTGCAGTTAATAAATGCTGTCAGTGGACCACCGCAGGATCAGCAGCTAAAAGAGTGGTTGGCTAGCCACCAGAGGACCGATGTTAAGCTGCTGGATGGTTACCACTAGCGTTCTAGCAGCTGCAAGCTACTGATGAGTCACTAACTACCAAGCAGCCAGCCGCCAGCAAGCCAACAGTGGGCCACAGGCTGAAAATTCTGTCAGTTTGTTGCTGTTGGTCCACTGACGATCTGTTGACTGGTAGTGTGACACCTCTAAACAGACAGTGGACTGACAGATGCTTGCTGACTGAGAAAAAAAGACCAATGTGTTAATTCTCAAACTGGCATAACATATGAGACACAGATGTGTTGAAGTGAAAATCAAATGACTGAAACAACTGTTAAATTTGAAAGCACTGGTAGAGACTGATTTAATTGAAATAATATGAATCTCTTAAATGGCCATACATTAAAACTTGTGTCAAAACTCTGCAAATACTATCCTCAATTACTCATAGTGATAATTATATAATCGACTTGATAATTATACTCTATACAAGTGTTTTTTAAAATGGTGCACTGTGGCAATAACAAAGTCATGCGCCTGGGTTCTGAGCTAAGAGAAACATGCTCCTCAGGTGGATGAGACCTGTCCGATGGAGGATGGAACTACCTGTTGATCACTGTTTGGCAGACACAGCACTTAGAGAGCACTTTAGCAGCCAGGATACATGTCGGGGTGCATGTTCGCCAGTGACTCTTACAGAACTGAAGGCTAGTCAGCAAACGAGTTGCCTCTGATCCTGGGTCAGTGGATTGAGGCAGAGAGAGGTCCACCTGTATGAGTGGGAAAAGAGAAGAAGCAGCTGGGAAATACACCCAAAATGTTCACTACATGCTGTGTCTGCAAATATCAATCTCTAAGCCTTTCTTGCCGTCCCCTCTCCTGTGCCTTAGGACAGTTTAGCACTTCTAAGAGATTTAATGCTTTTGTGGATGGTAGAATCTTGATGTGCCTTGGGATTTTTTTCGGGTTACAAAAAGTGCACCACCACTAAAAAAAGGTTGGAAAACACTGCTCTACCTACATCTTTGCTCCTGGCACACTAAAAAGATTTCCATAGCTGCTATCTTGCTTAAAAATTTACACCGTGCATTATGTTGCATTCTTTGCATAACTTAGCAAAGATACTAAAAACTGGAATAATGGGTTGGGATAATCATTACACTTATATTTTGTTGAATTGTGCCATTATATTAGGGCAGTCAGCAATGTAAGCTACCTGGCAGACTGGCAAGTTAAATACTGAAGTACTAGAGTAGGGGTATTGAATTAAAATTTAAAGTGGTCCAACCAGCAAAATTTTCTCCTATCAAAGGTCCAAACCTCACATTTGTGCTATGACTCAGATCCCTATATATGTAGTCATTGAATGTCTATAAAAATAAGCAAGGTCTAATTACCACAGCATTTCAACAATATTTATTTTCAATTTTCAGTAAGGACTTTAAACATGTAGACCATTTGAAATTAATTGACCTTGTATTTTCATGGAATACAAATATCTGCTGTCACACACGCATGCATGGGAGGCAGTCTAAGGGCTTAACTTGGGGTAAGATGCAGAGTCAGGGTTTAATGGACGGTACTAATTCCTTTTCTCCCTCTTCCACAGACCACTAGAAGGTAAGCCAAGCTAAGACTCCACCCATGTCCGCTGCTACGTCACACCCTTCTGCAGACCTCATTTACATCTGAGATCCCTCCCCTTCCTGTCCTGCACCAATAAAACCCAAGCACTCCACTCTGAATTCAGTCTTTTTTTTTTTGGCTCAGTCCTTTGTGATTACTCGTTTTCTATTTTTGGGTGTTGGTGAGAATTTACCTTTATCGTTCTCTCTCTGTTTCTTACAAACTATCATTAACATAACATATAAAACAAATAAACAACTCTATTTAATAAAAAAATCAAAGTAGGCTTATCTCATTTACATTTTAAGTAAAAGAAAACAGAATTGAAAAGTGCTCTTCTTTACAACGGTTCCATCAGAAAATATTTTTTCATGTTGCCCTGAAATCCAAGCTACTTTAATTGATCATTTATTTTCATGCTGCTGGTCTGTAAATGAATGTGACAGGACTCTGGTGGATCTGTCATAGTGGACTCTGTTTGGTTCATTTTACATGCCCTTACTTCAGACTGCCACGGATATGTTTGCACAAACAATCCATGTTTTCTCTCATAGTGGTGCATCACATTGTTCATTTTTACTAAAGCCATGGTTTTGGAATACATGAGACAAACTGGTTTTGAAATACCCAGAGGAAGAATGAACATATACTTATTCATCCTGTAGCAGTAGGGGGCGATAGAGCTCCCTCGAACCCACAGATACCACTCCAAACACCAGGTAAAATTATAAGTATTATTTATTTTATGATAATACTGTGCATAAAGCACCCTCCACTCCACACTACACATACAAGTACGATAATCACTAACCAATAACAATCCTCCACTCCCAGACACTTCGCCACCCTACCTCCCAGCTCAGCTCAATGTCTGGGCTTTCCCAGAGTTCTTTTATATTCCCTGACCCGGAAGTGTTTCCCATCCTACAGTCCATGTGATTTCTTATCACTTCCGGGTCAGATAAAAAGTCCTTCTCTTCAACCCGGAAACACGTCGTTCCTTCTGGTCATATGATCATGACGTGCTTCCGGGTTATAGGGCATGTATAAGTCCTTGAGCCTCCCTGCAGCATCCTCTGGTGGGCCCCACGGTGTCCAGCAGGGTTGGGAATAAAAACTCCATTGTCCATAATTCCCTGCTGGTCTTCAGGGCACTTCCATGCTACAGGGAGGGCTCCATCTAGCGGCCTGGGGGTATTGGCTGGGATGATCATCCCGGCCATCTCCCACAATCCATTTATCTTTGAAAGTTCTGTTTTCTGTGTCTGCTTTCCTTATTTGGAACAAGCCATTCTCCCTGTTATTTCCTTCTGTGGCATCCACACATTTTACGCATGTACTGTAACAATCGCATTGATTTGCTCTCCGTTGAGTGAAACGACTAGTTATGCACACCTCAAGAAAGAATTAAAAAAAAAAAAAAAATGCAGCATGAATGTTATCAGTCTTTCTCATTCATTTATCAGAAATGTGTCACTGTAGTGCTGTCATTCGGTCCAGGTCCGCTATTTAGTGATGCCTGTACTAGAGACTTATTTTAGTTTTATTGCAACTCAAAGATAACTTATGTAGCACTTATGTTACATGACATTGATTCAAATCTTCTTACAGAAACATGAAAAAAATGTATGTATTTCTTTAGGTTATTTAGGATATTTAGGTATAACTTTAGGTATAGTTATTTATATTATAGTTTCATAATGTAAAAAAAACAAAAAAAAAACATGAAAATACCACCCTGACAAAAGCACTGCCTGAAGGGTTTACCTCATGAATGCCCCGGGATGCAACAATATTTTTTAATGCATTAAACAGCAAAAATTAAGGTGTTAACTTTCCCAGGCCTATAAAAAAGTTTAATAGTTTTGTAAATGAAAAATTATTTATTTTCTAAATTAACTGAGACTGAAAATGCCTTTTTCAGGCTAACACGTTTGGGATTTACTGGAATTTACTGACTATCATATATTACAAGTGGGAAGAAATGCCAAAATGTTTACCATAGTTGAATATTTAATCTGTTTTAGCTTATTTAATATGCCACGTTCAGATGAGTTGCCTGCTGGACACATTCTTAGTCAGAAATGTCAGGTACTAAACAAGTGCATACAGCAGTGTGTCTTAATGATTAAAATGTTGTACTTGATATTATAAAGTCACATGGTAGGTTAAACAATATAAGAAAAAATCAGAGGACAGATGGATGTAGTGCCAAGTTAAATTGTGAGTTATTAATTTCTTCGGGGGGGGGGGGGGATGCCAGTATCAAAAAGTTGTTTCTAAAATAACTTCCATTTGTTCTTTACTTGTGTCTTGTTTTATAATGATGCGGTTTAATATGATTTAAATGAACATTTAGATTCAACCATATTTAGTGTTTTAATCTCCTTTAACATTTTTTCTGTTTTATCAATAATTCTGTAATTAAATTTTGAGTAAATGATCTGTTAAAAAGAAAAAATTGGGCCAAATGAATAATCAAACATTAAAAAAGTCTATCTGAGAACAGAGAACAGTTAATTTTCTGCATACTCTATGAGTTCATATATTCATACCTTCTGGACTCCTGAACTTTCCTAATCTAGAATGCTTGACTAACCATGCATTAGACTTCTAAATCAAAACATCTGGTAAGTATACCAAAGGCTCAAGTCAATAAACATTTCACTTAGAGAAATGTGTTTAGGGAAAAAAGAAATTGATGCAGTGAACACATTTAATGTGAAGGAGCATTTGTTTTGATTTAATTATTATATCATCAATATATTCATTTATTTATATAAATGTGGTGTCATCTCATTGAAAAATCGATTCCTTTGAATTGTTATTTAATTATTTCTATCTTATATATGGATAGAAAAGAAGTATATGCTTTTTAAAAAGCATAATTTCTGCAATTTCAAAAGTAGTAAAGTGTTGTAGGGTATGGTACCGTGTTAGCAATTATGGATGCAATGAAAAATCAAGCAAAATGGCACCAGATTCAGAAGATAGTTAATGTTTGAAACAGTTATATTTCAGTTGTGGTCTGACATCTTATCCAGGGTTGGTTTCTGCCTTGCGCTTAGTGTTGCCATGATAGGCTTCACATCCTATGTAAAGGGAGAGGCAGGTGTTTAAATTGGAGGATAGTATGAATCATATTATAATCATATTATAGCAGAAACTGTCATTTTTCACATCATTGTAATTTATTATTATATTTGACACATTTTTAATTCCAACCTTTTGGACATGTTTACTAGGATATTTTAACTTAATATTCTACATGCAATAACACAGAAGAAAACACAATGCATTAAAAAGATTAACTTCAGTTTAAATCAGAGAGCTTAGTTTGTCACACTGAAATTTAATTTTGAAAACCGTACAATTGGCTTTGAATATACATAACACACAACCCAACTAGCAGTGAAGAGAAAATTAAAAATGACAGAAAATTGTAAAACAACAGTGTATAAAATAAAATGCCTGTCTTCCCCTGAGCAAGTTTTCTTTTTAAATAATATACTCTACTTCTGTTTACTGTAACTTCACATTCTCTATACATTAATTTTTTTAGACACTGCCATATCCTCATATTCCTTTCATGTGCTGGCATTGGCTGTTATTGTTGCAGATGTGAAAATGTTTCAGTGTTCATATATATGTTGATGAAAAAAAATGAATAAAATCAAAACAAAGGATGCAATTTTATTATTTGTCCATTATGATTTTAGCTACGAGGTTTTACTACTGAATGCCAGGGTTAGTGCCCGGTTTTACCTCTGTGGCATCCAAGTTCACTATTACAATATACTGTATAATTGATGCCTGCACAGCTTGTGTTAAATTGTTTAGCATGGCAATAGACACTCTCAACATGAAAATGTCAAAAACTGATCTTCAGCCAAAGGTTCATCCCACCAAGGAGTAGCGTCTCATTTATCACCAGCAGTTTCACAAGGTGTTTGCAGTGAAATAGGGATGGAGAGCACAGGCGCAGAGATGTGAGTAGAAGGATATGAATTCGGCCTCTCTCCCAATCAAACAATGCTGAGTATTTGAAGTTTTTAAGGTGACAGGTTCTCAAGTTAAGGCCTGAAATAAAACCCCTGTTTTGGATTAATTTTTATATAGAACATAGAAATACTACATAAAGAGATACATGTGAACAAAAAACTTGTGAAGTACTGTATATCATTTCATCAGTATTACCTTGTCATGCATGGGCGTCGGAGGACTCCTCTGAGGGCCGGGGAAAGGTACACAATAGCCCAAGGAGGGGGGGGGGGGGGGGGGGGGGGAGGGGGGGAGTCGGAGCTAGAGCTGACCTTGTCCTTTTCTTCTTCCCTCACAGCTTTGAGAAGTCGCCCCGCAAGGGCATACCGCTATAAAGGAAGTGCTGGCCAAGAGAAACATGTCCTTTGCCGGGAGACCGGAACAAGCTGCATGGCGGAGCACATGACTCTCAAAAGGACTGTTGTTCTGAAAGAGGTCCCTGTTCGGGACAGCGCTGAAGTGCTATTTTTGTTGCTTTTTGTTTATATTTTATCTGTTCATCTCACGACGATTAAAAGGGACAACACAGTTCCGATTGTTTCCAGTCTGTCCTTCCACCGCCCGACCACATACCTATACAATATTTCTATAGTTCATACACTATATCATTCATAAAACATAAAAATTACAACATGCACATTTTGTCATATCAATAGTATATTTTAACTTACAGAAATGTAATTTGTTTGTAGGAGATTGCTTATCCGCTTGGAGAGCTCATTTGTTACTATTTGATTGTTGTGACTTGAGGGTCCCAAAAGCACCAAATTTCCAAAAATACTTTCAAAGTTACCCTCCAAGAGGAATTACCATCCAAACCCCAACCAGAAACTAATGGACCTAGGAAAATCTTTATAAAATAAAAGGTTTATTTTAAACAAAGGCTCAGTAATCCAAGAAGCTCCTAACAGAACCAAAAGAATTGAGGAGGCAAGGCAATCCACTACAAACAAAGTCCCAATACAGAATCCAATGGCAAAGTCAAAAACAGATCACAGGTTCAAATATCCATAAATCACAAAAAGCAATAAAGCACAGCAAAAACACAAATGAAACTCCACTCCCTAGCACGTTCAAAATGAACCAGCAGGACCTATGGAAGAATCTCGAATAAATAGTGAGGAAGGCATTTCCAGGCAGTGATAGTCAAATAATCAAATCGGTTGTAATCAAATAAACACAAAGAATAATATACATAATAAACAAAAGAAACATGAATACAAATAGTGTAAATGATATAAAATTAGACCAAACACACATCTTTGAACCCCAGCCAGGGTAGAAGAGCTGGCTGAAACATGACAGTAATTAGATAGGCCAGAGCTTTTCAACTTTGTTTTCTGAGAAACATATGCAAATTATACAATGTCACTCACGAGCTGGATTACCCTCGGGGAAACGTGGCACATGGTCGTAGTGCCATAACTGACACTCCCTCACAATGCAGGTAATGTGCCTCATTTGGAACTTCATGAGGAACCATTCATTCGACACAAAGTCAAACCAACGGTACCCAAGGATTTTCCGGAGAGACTCAGTACCAAAGGAGCCCAGTGTTCGTCTCAGGTCACTGGATAGCGTCCATGTCTCACAACCATATATCAAGACAGGAAGCACCAGGACTCTAAAGACTTGGACCTTCGTCCTTTTGCATAGATATCGGGAGCGCCACACATCCCTTTCCAGTGACCTCATGACTCCCCATGCTCTCCCAATCCGTCTACAGACTTCATAGAATGAGTCACCAGAGACATGAATGTCACTGCCAAGGTAAGTAAACCTCTCGACAAAGTCGACACTCTCTCCGCTAACAGACACACTGCTGATGGCTGTGACCAAGAGGTCATTAAAGGCCTGGATCTTGGTTTTTATCCAGGACACTCGCAAGCCCAGACACTCAGACTCCTCGCTCAGTCTCCCGAGCGCCCCGATCAGATCCTCCATTGACTCCGTGAAGATCACAACATCGTCAGCAAAGTCAAGATCCGTGAACCTTTTTTCACCAACAAATGCCCCCCAGCCACTGAACCCCACGACCTTGCCCAACACTTAGTTCATACAAGCATTGAACAGAGTAGGAGCAAGAACACACCTCTGATGAACCCCAGAATCAACTGGGGAAATACGCAGAGGTCTGGCCTCCACTCTGCACAGTACTCACAGTACCAGTATACAGGCCGGCCATGATATCCAGCAACCTCGAGGGGATCCCGCGAATCCTCAGGATGTCCCACAGGGCAGCTTGATCAACTAAGTCGAATGCTTTGCAAAAATCGACAAAGGCTGCAAAGAAACTCTGCTGATAATCACATTTGTGCTCCATGAGAACCCTCAGTGCCAGGATGCGGTCGATGGTAGACTTTTTAGGTGTAAAACCAGACTGTTCTGGTTGCTGGTAGGTGAGCAAGTGATCACAGATCCTATTGAGGACGACCCTAGCAAGGACCTTACCCGGGACTGAGATCAGTATTATCCCCCTGTAGTTGCTGCATTCCAGGCGATCTCCCTTCCCTTTTCAGATAGGGACGACAAGTCCCGTTTTCCAGTCAGTTGGGATGATGCCAGTCTCCCAAATGGAAGCAAAGATTGCTTGCAATGCCAGGAGGACAGCCTTACCACCAGCCTGGTTCAATCTCAGTGAGATTGGGTGGTTCACAGCTAATTGGAGGATCATCCTCAAGAACCGTGAACCCAGAGATATCCAACATCCTAGCTGGGGGGTCAGCTTTGAACATCTGTTCAAAGTAGCCAGCCCAGCTGGTCACAACTGCAGTGTCATCCGTAAGGACCATTCCATCAGCTGCCCTGACTGCGACTCTCCGAGGAATAGATTCAGATGTGCGTAATGCTTTGATTCCTCTGTAAGCAGGACGTGGGTCGCTAGACCATAGATGGTGTGTCACTTGCTCACAGATTCCTCTAACAAACACCTCTTTATCTGCCCTCAGAACCCTCGCAGCCATCCCTCTCAGTTTCCGATACAGACCAGAGTTGCCATTGAGCCGTGCGCTGAGACTCCTCTCGATGATATCCAGGGTGCCCTGCGAGATGAACCACCTCCTTTTGGGAATACCAGTAACACCAACACAACCCTCAGCAACCTTCAGGGTCTTGTCACAGAAGGTCTCCCACATCACATAAGGATCGGTAGTCGTACCCAAATCTTAAAGTTCCTCACACAAACTGTATGCAAACTCATGAGAAACAGGCTGGTCTTGGAGTCTGGCCACTTGGAGTCTACCGCACCAGTAAAATAATTCTTTTTATATCTCTTGTTCACATCACCATGAAGTAGTAAATTGTTTTTCAAAAACGTGACATGCTGATTGTTTCCCTTACAAAGATGTACTAAAACAAACTATTACGCACATTTCTTTCTCTGTAGTAAAACTTACTAGAATGAAAGTCACTGCTGCCAAAAACCCTTCCCACACTGTTACCTAGCAACTTAATCCTAACTGAGGATACGCACACTTCTGCTGATATTTTTTTTCACTAGAGATCTTTATTTAAATAGTAAATAACAGGCAGGTGCATTCAAAATTAATACATGAAATGCTGCCAGACAAAAACTAAACTTATTTCTTTTTTGAGCAAATGTCACGATTTTTGCTGAAAGCCAAACTCAGTTTATTTTACAATTTACTTACAAAGCAAAACACAGATTTTTGCTTCAAATTCAATTTGCGCAAATCATTTTAATCTTTACAGTTTTGGGCAAGGCAGAGAGAGGGCTGAAGCTGAGTTTGTAGTTTAGCAGAAATTATTTGACTTTACAGTAAATGCCATCATTATATTATTGTTTGTATTTAGGTATGCCTTAGTTTTTGGGGATTGGTAGACCTTGATCTGGAACATGTACATGAAAAATACATGAAATTTTGAGTAGATTTTTGTTTACTAAATTTATATTCACTGTCAATAGGAGAATCATTAGTAATTACCATAACACAGGTACAAATTCTACAAATATTTTATATGGCCAGGTATGAGGATTGTTTGCATCTCTCAGACTGACACAGACAACCTGACTACAGATCCACATTTTATTGAAAAACTCATTAGAAACTTCAAAAGACTTTGTTGGACAGTAATCTTATCCAAAGATTTTGACCATACATTGTTCTTCTCTCTTGTTAAATGAAACCTAGCCTGAAGGAGTCTATTAATTTTTTACATTTAAGGTTTCTCACTTAAAGATTTACCAATGTTGTTTCTTTTCCTAGTGTGTATATAAACACAGGGAACTCCAGCTTCTGCATTACATCTTGCCTGAAGAAGGGGCCTGAGTTGCCTCGAAAGCTTGCATATTGTAATCTTTTTAGTTAGCCAATAAAAAGGTGCCATTTTGCTTGACGTTTCACTACAAAAATTGTAAAATATAAAAAATTAGGAATGAAATGAGGGAGACAAACATATTGAAGGTAAATACAATAAAACAAAGAATGTCATAAAACCTGAAACCACTCATTGTCTCACTACAAGTGCTTTTCCTGACTGTCTGGTAAAACTATTTCCCAAGTTTCTCCCTTCCTAAAAAACATCCTGTCTTTCTCTTAATTTTTTAGGGGTCTCTTCCCAGTTGTTTGTGTATCTTCAAAGCCTAACTTCACACATCAATAGCAATGAAATGTGAATCCAAATCTGAGTTTCACTTGTGTATGGAGCCTCAAAATTATTTTAGAGGTCATATGAAGTCCTAAAATAGGCTGCTGTCTCCGCATCACATTACCTCAAGTGACTATTGCACCGCTAATCTCTGTGTAAAGCTTAAGAGGTTAAAGGTTCATCTTGGAGTGCACCTTGGTCATTTCTTTTAAGAAGCAGGCACCGTTGTAAGATTCTGCAGTCTGTTCATGTCTGGCATTAGCAGTAACCCTTCTTGTCACAGTGGGACTGACTGTTTCTCAGTGGTTTTGTGGTGAAATCACACTGGCTTCTTCTCTTCTGTTATTCTCTTTTGCCCTTTTGCTCCCAGAAGATTCTGTACAGGGGCATCCTGTGCACAGACAGAACCTGTAGAGGTTTGTTATCATTGGCAGTTTGGGTTTTCTTCTCACTTTCAGATCTTAGTAGATACATCCCCTGTCATGTGCCATCTGGATGGTCCTTGGCAATTGCTTAACCATCAAATTAACTCACTGTTTTTTTGGTACATTGCCCTTTGAAAAGCTGCTCTTTTTTACCCATTGAAGAAATGAGAAGTGGAGCAAAATGGCCCCTTTTATTGGCTAACTAAAAAGATTACAATATGCAAGCTTTCGAGGTAGAAGAAGAAACAGGAAAGACTTTATCTCACCATCTGCCTTGTTCCAGAAGATAAATAGAGTTTATATCAATTGATATCCAAATATCTGTGAAATAAACATTCAAACAGGAACACAAATTTCAATGACTAGTACTGCACAAATGGATAGATAGATAGATAGATAGATAGATAGATAGATAGATAGATAGATAGATAGATAGATAGATAGATACTTTATTAATCCCAAGGGGAAATTCACATACTCCAGCAGCAGTATACTGATACAAAAAACAATATTAAATTAAAGAGTAATAAAAATGCAGGTGAAAACAGTCAATAACTTTGAATAATGTTAACGTTTACCCCCCACCCCCCCCGGGTGGAATTGAAGAGTCACATAGTTTGGGGGAGAAACGATCTCCTCAGTCTGTCAGTGGAGCAGGACAGTGACAGCAGTCTTGTTGCTGAAGCTGCTCCTCTGTCTGGAGATGATACTGTTTAGTGGATGCAGTGGATTCTCCATAATTGATAGGAGCCTGCTGAACGCCCATCGCTCCGCCACAGATGTCAAACTGTCCAGCTCCATGCCTACAATAGAGCCTGCCTTCCTCACCAGTTTGTCCAGGCATGAGGCGTGCTTCTTCTTAATGCTGCCTCCCCAGCACACCACCGCGTAGAAGAGGGCACTCGCCAAAACCGTCTGATAGAACATCTGCAGCATCTTATTGCAGATGTTGAAGGACGCCAGTCTTCTAAGGAAGTATAGCTGGCTCTGTCTTCTCTTGCACAGAGAATCAGTATTGGCAGTCCAGTCCAATTTATCATCCAGCTGCACTCCCAGGTATTTATAGGTCTGCACCCTGTGCACACAGTCACCTCTGATAATCACGGGGTCCAGGAGGGGCCTGGGCCTCCTAAAATCCACCACCAGCTCCTTGGTTTTGCTGGTGTTCAGGTGTAGGTGGTTTGAGTTGCACCATTTAACAAAGTCCTTGATGAGGTTCCTATACTCCTCCTCCTGCCAACTCCTGATGCAGCCCACGATAGCAGTGTCGTCAGCGAACTTTTGCACGTGGCAGGACTCCGAGTTGTATTGGAAGTCCGATGTACAGTGGTGTGAAAAACTATTTGCCCCCTTCCTGATTTCTTATTCTTTTGCATGTTTGTCACACAAAATGTTTCTGATCATCAAACACATTTAACCATTAGTCAAATATAACACAAGTAAACACAAAATGCAGTTTGTAAATGGTGGTTTTTATTATTTAGGGAAAAAAAAAATCCAAACCTACGTGGCCCTGTGTGAAAAAGTAATTGCCCCCTGAACCTAATAACTGGTTGGGCCACCCTTAGCAGCAATAACTGCAATCAAGCGTTTGCAATAACTTGCAATGAGTCTTTTACAGCGCTCTGGAGGAATTTTGGCCCACTCATCTTTGCAAAATTGTTGTAATTCAGCTTTATTTGAGGGTTTTCTAGCATGAACCGCCTTTTTAAGGTCATGCCATAGCATCTCAATTGGATTCAGGTCAGGACTTTGACTAGGCCACTCCAAAGTCTTCATTTTGTTTTTCTTCAGCCATTCAGAGGTGGATTTGCTGGTGTGTTTTGGGTCATTGTCCTGTTGCAGCACCCAAGATCGCTTCAGCTTGAGTTGACGAACAGATGGCCGGACATTCTCCTTCAGGATTTTTTGGTAGACAGTAGAATTCATGGTTCCATCTATCACAGCAAGCCTTCCAGGTCCTGAAGCAGCAAAACAACCCCAGACCATCACACTACCACCACCATATTTTACTGTTGGTATGATGTTCTTTTTCTGAAATGCTGTGTTCCTTTTACGCCAGATGTAACGGGACATTTGCCTTCCAAAAAGTTCAACTTTTGACTCATCAGTCCAAGGTATTTTCCCAAAAGTCTTGGCAATCATTGAGATGTTTCTTAGCAAAACTGAGACGAGTCCTAATGTTCTTTTTGCTTAACAGTGGTTTGCGTCTTGGAAATCTGCCATGCAGGCCGTTTTTGCCCAGTCTCTTTCTTATGGTGGAGTCGTGAACACTGACCTTAATTGAGGCAAGTGAGGCCTGCAGTTCTTTAGACATTGTCCTGGGGTCTTTTGTGACCTCTCAGATGAGTCGTGTCTGCGCTCTTGGGGTAATTTTGGTCGGCCGGCCACTCCTGGGAAGGTTCACCACTGTTCCATGTTTTTGCCATTTGTGGATAATGGCTCTCACTGTGGTTCGCTGGAGTCCCAAAGCTTTAGAAATGGCTTTATAACCTTTACCAGACTGATAGATCTCAATTACTTCTGTTCTCATTTGTTCCTGAATTTCTTTGGATCTTGGCATGATGTCTAGCTTTTGAGGTGCTTTTGGTCTACTTCTCTGTGTCAGGCAGCTCCTATTTAAGTGATTTCTTGATTGAAACAGGTGTGGCAGTAATCAGGCCTGGGGGTGGCTACGGAAATTGAACTCAGGTGTGATACACCACAGTTAGGTTATTTTTTAACAAGGGGGCAATTACTTTTTCACACAGGGGCCATGTAGGTTTGGATTTTTTTTTCTCCCTAAATAATAAACACCATCATTTAAAAACTGCATTTTGTGTTTACTTGTGTTATATTTGACTAATGGTTAAATGTGTTTGATGATCAGAAACATTTTGTGTGACAAACATGCAAAAGAATAAGAAATCAGGAAGGGGGCAAATAGTTTTTCACACCACTGTATATAGGCTGAACAGGACCAGAGAAAGTACAGTCCCCTGCAGCACTCCTGTGTTGCTGACCACAATGTCAGACCTGCAGTTCCCAAGACGCACATACTGAGGTCTGTTTGTAAGATAGTCCACAATCCATGCCACTTGGTATGAATCTACTCCCATCTCTGTCAGCTTGTCCCTAAGGAGCAGAGTTTGGATGGTGTTGAAGGTGCTAGAAAAGTCTAGAAACATAATTCTTACAGCACTACTGCCTCTGTCCAAGTGGGTGAGTGATCGGTGTAGCATATAGATGATGGCATCCTCTGCTTCCACCTTCTCGTGGTATGCGAACTGCAGAGGGTCAAGGACGTGGCATACCTGTGGCCTCAGGTGGTGAAGAAGCAGCTGCTCCATGGTCTTCATCACATGTGACGTCAGAGCAACAGATGCACATCTAAATTTTTGAGAAAATTGTGTTTTAACTTTTTAAAAATTGTCCAGCTCTAAAAACAATAATTGTCAATTCTTTGTTAAACTGTTGTTCTGTAGTTGTTTACTGCCCTCTACAGCTATAATTGGACAGGAAACAATATTTAATGTGAACAAACTGTATTTTGCTCTATTTCTAATGGGAATGAAGCCTAATTAGAAGTCTTTTATTTTTGTCTTATTAATTTTAATTGATAAGTGCCGCAATTTCAATATGTTCAGCAAAACCCATAACTGTTTCTCAATACAATTACATATCATACCATTTTTTTTTAGTGGTTCAGCATGCTCATTAAACAAAGAGTGAGAGTACATCAGAGCACAAAGATCTAACACCAAAACCAAATGCATTTAAGTAATCCAAGGACGAAACCATAGAAAATTAAGATTTTGAAACATACTCTTAAGAAGAAAATAAACAATATTCAATGACAGCACATACAGGTATTATATATTCTGACCATACTAATTTCTAAACTAAAAAGCCTTCAGAATGTTTATTCATATTAAATCCACATTAGTCTAGATATATTTAGCAGGCACTAATACAAACAGCCTTTATACATTGTAACTGCAGAAAACAGCTTAACTAAATGCTTTTTTCTACAAATACACTTCATAATTGTGAATTTAACATTGCAAATAAATATGAGGTTCTTGAGCCTTTCTAAAGTACACAGAATCTGAGCCATATTCCGGATTTTCATATGAAAACTATGCTAGACATAAATATTAAATAACACATAAATTAATTAGGACCTTGTGTTGTTAATTAAAAATGAGTGGTCCAAGGGAGAGAAAAATAAAAGCTATGTAATCATCTATAAGGATCCTTTATTAGGTTAATGAATTTATCAAAACTTCATGTCATATTTTAATTAGAAGTACAAAGAAAACTCACTTTACAAGGCACAGTTGAAAAATTCTTTAGAATTTAGCAAACATTTATTAACTTTCTCCTCAATGAATTGAGCCTGCTTTAAACATTTGCAAATTTTCACTTTCTTTTTTTATTTTGTTATTCCTTCATATTAAATTTTATTATTTCTCTGCTCTCTATTTGGGTAAGGGAGTAGGGGGTACCTCTACTTCTGATTTATAATTTGATTATTGTACATAAATTCTTAAAATCATATATATATTAACTCTATTTATTAGGAATTTCAAAAACAATTACATTACTTTTCTACGTAGTCACCTTCATTTGTGATGCAATTTTCCCAGTCTCATGACACTCTCAGACATGACCAATTACCACTCCTCCCACTTATATATATAGTATATATACTGTATGTGTATGTATATATATATGAATCATGTATCAAAAAGTAGTTTTTATTCCTGAGCTTTCAACCCCTATAGCAAAAAATTATGTGTGGGGGTGGGGGGGGGGGGGGGGGGTGGTGGTTTTTAAGTCAGTGTGATCAGAAGGTGGGGGTATTGGGTGTAAAGTTTTGTTTATTATGAATATGTTCTTCTTAAGTTTGCATATGCTGGATTTATGTCCAAGTGTCTATTGATGGCGTTCTTATTTGATAACCAAGATTCGGCCAGCTCTCTGGCGCTTTTAGTACTGGCCTTGAATTTTGCTTGTACATTGTCCAGGTTAAATGTATGTCCTGTTGATTTAGTATGCATATAGATCAATGATAGTGAGTCATTTCTTCTGACGGCATTGCGATGTTCCTGTATACGTGTTGCGATTCTTTTTGAAGTTTGTCCTATGTATACCGCCGAGCAAGATCTGCATGGAATGCTATAAAGTGCGTTTCATGTTTCTGCTGTCGATTTCTTGTTTTTAGCATTAAAGAGGACCGTGCGCAAATTGTTTCTGTTTTTGTGTGCTATTCTGACGCATGACTTGGCCAGGATGTGCGCTGCACCTTCAGACACCTTGTGGTGATAAGGGAGTGAGTGCCAGGTGAGGTGGGGGTTCTGATTCAAGTCGATTGTTTACACCCAATACCCCCCTCCTCCTGATCGCACTGACTTAGCTACCCCCCCGACGTAATTTTTTGCTATACATTGCCTTTGATTCTTGTAAGTCTAAACATTATCCTCTGATGAAGACCCCTGGCAGAGGTTAAAAGCTAAGGAATAAAAAGTACTTTATGATACGTGATTCATTTTTCTCCCTTTGTGGATCTCCAGCTGCAAATATGCAAACCGTATTACAGACCTTCTCTTCCATATATATATATATATATATATATATATATATATATATATATATATATATATTACTGTATATAGATATATAGATATATATATATATATATATATATATATATATATATATTGTGGTGGGCGGCTGGGTCCCATGCCCGGCTAGGACGCTCCTGCTGCATATGTTCTGGGGGAGCAACCATGGGCAACTCAATACCTCCCCCAGGACACTTGGTGGCAGCCTCCCTGGCTGATGGTGGTGCCTCAACCTCCCGCAGGGCACCATTAGAGATAGAGGTCTCCACAGCCCGCTTGGGAGCTGGGGTGGCCGCCAGGGGGTGCTGCATGGATTCCACAACCCAGCTGGATCAAATCTTCAGCCCCTGCCAGTAGTGCAGTAGGAACCATGTGGTCTAGCACCTGGAACACTTCCGGGTGGGGTATAAAAGGGACCAGCCACCACCACTCAGGGCTCAGAGTTAAGAGGAGAGGATGAAGCTTCAAGGGAGGAGTGGTGGTGCCAGAAGGGCGTATTAAGGTTGTGTGTAGTGCTTTGTTTGGGACTGTGTATTGCCTGCGCCCAAAGGGGAAGAAAAATAAACGTTGGTGTTGTTTTTATACATGCCTCACTGTGAGTCTGTGCCGGGTTGGTTGCTATATAGCGCTCTTGTTACAATATATATATATCACAGGGGACAAAGCTGAAATCAGTACCTAATCACATGATAATCATCCATCAGCTTTTTTAAAAAGCTGTTTTTTCCCCAACTACACTACTATAAAAGACCTGGCATTTTCAAATTTACACAATTCGGAAAGTGTTTTCAAAATATTAGTTTTCAGTGGTCAAGAGCACAGTTTCAGTGGAGATGGAAGGCCAAAGCATATTTAAACAGATGCTTTTTCAAACATATCTATTTTTTGTGGACTAAGTCAAACTGTACAGGTAAATAAATACCTACAATAACTGAAATTTAGCAGAAGTTGATCCATAGGGCAAATTCATCATATCTAAAAAGCATTAAAATGTAGAGCTTTAATACTGTAAATTAAAATTATTCATAGACTAAAACAGAAATGTTTGGAATGATCCATAAACACCTAGTCTTAGAATGAATTATGTTATTATTTTTAGCTTTAGATTATACAGTTTGTTTTAGGAACATCTCTTGATTTTTTTTAACTCACTTATCTGCGGCATTGTACCAGAACAACTGGAACCTATCAAGTTAAGTAGAATATGAATCATAAAAATATTGTTTCATACACCGATTTTCTAAAACCACTGTTCCACAGCAGGGTCATGGAAAAAGTGGAGCACATGCCAGCAAGCATCTGGCAGGAACAGTCGCTGTACCTGGTGCCAACCAATTACATAGCGAACACACTCTAGGGGCCAATGTAGCATTTCTAGTCAACCTAAACTGCATGTTTTTGGACTGTGGAAGGAAACCCAAGCTGACTTGGAGAGAACATACAAACTACACACAAGAAGCACTTAAGGCTTGAATCCCAGTCTCTTTGTTGTGAAGTGGCAGCATTATCACAGTGCCACTGTACCGTCCATTATTTCATACATATAGAGCAAAATCATTGCTTGAACATTTTTGTTTGCTTTTTTACTTCATTGCATTAAATATATAGTGTGAAGCTTGGATCACAGAGTTGCACAGGAGACTGGAAAAGAGACCAGGTTTCCAAGGTACAAAATCTTTATTGCTATACTGGCAGGTACATACACAAGACTTTATTTAGAAGAGGATTACAGTGATCCCTCCTCGATTGCGGGGGTTGCGTTCCAGAACCCCCCGCGAAAGGTAAAAATTCGCGAAGTAGAAACCATATGTTTACAAGGTTATTTTTATATTGTCATGCTTGGGTCACAGATTTGCACAGAAACACATGAGGTTGTAGAGAGACAGGAACTTTATTCACTTTAAACATGCTCCATGATAAGACAGAGATGACAGTTCCGTCTCACAATTAAAAGAATGCAAACATATCTTCCTCTTCAAAGGAGTGCACGTCAGGGGCAGAGAATGTCAGAGAGAGAGAGAGGGAGAGAAAAAAGCAAACAATCAAAAATCAATAGGGCTGTTTGAGCTTTTAAGTATGTGAAGCACCGTGCGGGAAGCATATCGCGCAACAAAGCAACCACAAGTAAGCCCAGCAAGGAAGGGAGCAATGTGAAGGTAGTCTTTCAGCATTTTTTGAGGAGCAGCCGTATCTTCTAGGGGTGCGAACAGCCCCCGTGCTCACAATATATTTGAGGAGTTTTATTTAATACGTAATACGTGCTCTGATTGGGTAGCTTCTCAGCCATCTGCCAATAGCGTCCCTTGTATGAAATCAATTGGGCAAACCAACTGAGGAAGCATGTACCAGAAATTAAAAGACCCATTGTCCACTGAAACCCACGAACCAGCGAAAAATCTGCGATATATTTTTAAATATGCTTACATATAAAATCCGCGATACAGTGAAGCTGCGAAAGTCGAAGCGCGATATAGCGAGGGATTACTGTATCATCAGCAGATAAGCACACAGGTTACAGCTGACAAATGTTGTGGTCTAGATTCCCTCTCCAGGTCAAAAGAACACAGTTTTCTTCATCATATGGGTTCAGTGGCTTGGAAGCAGCAAACTGAGCAGACGCAGTCTGAGGCATTGAGGACAGGAGAGTGAGCCGTTAGGTTGGCCAGGGCTCAGTCTTTTAAATGTTCAAAACCTTGTACAAGAAGCAAGTTGTGTGGTAAGCCTGCAAACTGGCAGCTGATCTCACAAAGGGGATGCATAAGAGTGTGTTAGTTTCCCATTGAAATACAGTTTAAGAGGGAGTTTCTGAAGGGCAGCTGTATTTCTTTGCCATAGGTTTACAGTTTAACAGAGAGACAGCTCTCAGTTAAGAGAATAAGAGCGTGCAGCTGGCGGCGCTATGTGAAAGGAAAAATGGAGCAGGGGAACTGTCGCTGCCAGTTAGCCGCCTGGTCACAATATATATATAATATAATTATATATAATGCAAAGTTAAATTGACTCACTCACTCATTCACTTTCTCACACATCAACAAAAACACTATATACCATTTACGTAAAAAGCTGAAATTTGTCAGGATTGTACATCTAGCTCAGGAGATATCTACTTAAGAAAGGATATTTCGATATTTTAATATTCATGGGTAAACACCACCCACAAGAGAAAAATTAATTTCCCAAAATCTCAAAAATGCCTTGATGGATTTGATTGAAATTTAATGGTGTTATAGATACATTTCTTATTTGTTGATATTTACTCATATTATGCTAACTTACTGTACATGCTGTTGGCTGTGATGACAGCAGAAGTGGTTGACAGGTCACGCTAATAGCATCAGTAACCAATAAGGTGAATGAATGACTGAAGATGAGGTGATGTCCTGGACAGGAAAAAAGAGATGTGGTCATTGTGAAATGGAAATCAAAAGTTCAGTGAAGCTCAACGAAGAAGTAAAGCTCAGTGGTTATCAAGTGCTGTTTTTTTCTGTTGACACTGCATTCTTAGATGAATCTCAACTCGATTATCAGTTATGCTCCATCAACCCCCAGCCCCTGGTTACAGGGACAAAATCTGACCCCACCTACCATCCCCACACCAAGGAAGAAGTGTTGGTCTTGGTAAAGTGGCACTTCAATTTGTAATGGGGAAAGGCTTCATGCTCCTCACTCTTTCACTTTATTACATCAGTGTAGCACATAGGGCACTGGCACTTATGTTTATCCACTTCAAGCACTATTTTTCCCATAGATACTAATCAGATGTCCCAAGAGCCAGCTTCTGTAGCCGAGGATCGGACCGCCAAGGTCCCCGCCTTCGGCCACCACCCAACTCACACTGCACCCGACCTCCTTGGCCACTCCCATAGGTGGTGAGCCCATGGGAAGGGAGACCCACGTTGCCTCTTCGGGCTGTGCCCGGCTGAGCCCCATGGGTGCAAGCCCGGCCACCAGGCGCTCGCCATCGAGCCCCACCTCCAGGCCTGGCTCCAGAGGGGGGCCCCGGTGACCCGCGTCCGGGTGAGGGAAAACGCCGTCCAAATTTTTTATTATACATAGGAGGTTTGTATAACCGCTCTTTGTCTCATCCCTCACCTAGGACCAGTTTGCCTTGGGTGGCCCTACCAGGGGCATAAAGCAACCAGGGGCATAAAGACATCTGATTAGGATGCCTCCTGGACGCCTCCCTGGTGAGGTGTTCCAGGCACGCCCAACCGGGAGGAGGCCCCGGGGAAGACCCAGGACATGCTGGAGGGACTATGTCTCCCGGCTGACCTGGGAACGCCTCGGTATTCTCCCGGAAGAGCTAGAAGAAGTGGCCGGGGAGAGGGAAGTCTGGGCCTCTCTGCTCAAGCTGCTACCCCCGCGACCCGACCTCGGATAAGCGGAAGAGAATGGATGGGTGGATACTAATCGCACAGTGCTTTTGATCTCTGGGGCAGGTTCAGGAGTAAGCAGTGCCAATGACCTAATAATATTATTACTCACTATTTGACTGATGCCTTTGTTCAAGATGACTTACAGCATTTGAGATGTAATTTGGTGCATTTATTTTGTTTTTCTAATTTGTAACTTGCTCATGATCCCATACTGTCAGTAACAGGATTGTACCCCAGAAGCTCAGGTTTTAAAGTCCAAAGCCCTAAACACTACAAGACACTGCCTGCCAATGATTTTAAACTTTGGTTAAAAAAAAATGCATGCAGAAAAGCACTTAGTTAGTTACATAATACTTAAGATACACCCAATTAACCAATAGCACTATATCTGACAACCATTGTCTTACAAAAGTTCCAATTGATTGGAAAATATGCTACTACATTAAATACATTATTGGGAATGCTTACATACACATCTATAGGGAAGGTTATCTTTAAATTTGAAGGATTATTTAGTACCTCCACTCTTTTTGATTTTAGTCAGTCTAAGACAAACACAATAAAATCTAAATGTTTTTGCCTGTAAAAAAAAAAGTTGTAAATATAATGGATTAGATTTTCTTCAATAACACTATTCCACCACAGGTCAAAATCTTGCTGATCTCTCAGTTTCTGGGACATGGAATAAGGCCAGAATACCACAGAAAGCCCACACAAACAAACTAGAAGGCATTTAATGTTGAGCCTTAGCCAGAATTTAAAAGTTCATTTAAACCCACAGTAGCACTATGCTGCCCCAAATCAGTTAATTAGGCAGGCATTGTAGCATAGTGCTTCAGGTCTTAGCATTCAAATATTGAGTTAGTGATGGTCAAATCCTGCTACTGACACCACGGCACCATAAGCAAGTCACATCACCTGCCTGTGTTACAATCGGAAAAACAAAAGAAATGTAGCAATTGTTTGTCTTGGATAAAGGCATCAGCAAAATGATAAGAAATTAGTAAACAAAAAAGAGCAGGTTTAAGTACTGAACCATGATAGACACCACCTTTAATATTACCTAGTTCAGAAAAAGTTCCTCACGCATTATAACTTTACTTTCTGAGTTTAAGCCAATTTACATCTATAGGGTGGTCCACATCTAATTATGCAATCTATCTATCTATCTATCTATCTATCTATCTATCTATCTATCTATCTATCTATCTATCTATCTATCTATCTATCTATCTATCTATCTATCTATCTATCTACATACAGCACCATCAACGTCCACTTCTTTTTTATAAAAACTTATCAAAATTTTTCTGTATAGCAAGATACGTAACATCATATTCTATATTCTAGGATACTAATGAAACACAATCTACTCCATCTAAACTCATGTTGAGCTCTTGCCAATAACTGCAAGTGATAAAAAACTCAGTCAGTTAGTTATTTTCTAACCCACTTAGTCATGAACAGGGTCGCAGGGGGTGCTTGAGCCTATCCAATTTATCATAGGGTGCAAGGTTGGCACAAACCTTAGACAGGGTGCTGTCCATCGCAAGATATAAAAAAGTATTTCTATATATTTAGGTAATTGTCAGGCTTATGCAAAATAAATCAGAAGAGTTTTTGATCTAGTCAATCTTCTAGGCATGCTATTACATTGTTCCAAAATGGCTGTGTGGTCAAGTATGGTACGACATCCAAAGGATAAATGTTGGGGTGCCAACCGGGTTGCCTAGTTTACATAGTGCTGCAATAACACCAAGACAAAGAGGCACACAATGGTGCTAAAACAGAAAGAATAATAGACTGTACTGTTTTCTCAATAACTTTAAGTAAGCTCAAGTGAGCGGTGTGGCTTCGGTTATGAGTTCTGCCCTGCAGCTGGCCCAAGTCCAACATGAGACGTCACCTTCAAGCCCCATGGATAGAAGGGGCGAAGTTAGTTGCCCTCATTGGGCAACTTCTCCTAGATGTTGATGGAGAAAGAGGCAATACCATCAGCAACAGTGCCCTCTCGTGTTTCGGAGTGGTATTGCTCACCTCGGATGAAGCCAAAAGGTAGGAAACCCACCTGGTGAGCATGAGCGACAGCTGCAAAGACCATATGACTATTTGTTTGCTGATTGCCTGTATGAGTTTCCTGCACTGTAGCTACAGAGTATACGCATTCACTTTCTTAGGGATCTATTTCTGTTGTCTTTGACTTGCTATACGCTGCACCTTACTGAAATAATTCCTGTAAGCACACTTAAATATGGATCTACTATTAGAATAATTTTCACATCATCTGACCGCTTGGAGCTAAGACTATACTCAGAATTGTTTCTGCATTTAGAGTTAGACTACTTCTCTCCACTGAATTTGAAATGTAGATTTTGAATCAGTTTTTTATGTTGTGTTGAGCAAGAAGTTGAAATAGTAACAGGTCACTGAATGTTCATATGTTATTAGACTTAATGAAGGCTATCTGGAAATCTAGATAAGAACCAAAACGTAGGCTCTAAACATAAACTAATCAACAACTTAAGAGAAAGCCAAAAATGAGTCATTTGGAAACAAAACACAGATCATATTTATGAAGGCAGGCTAAGTGTACACAGATGCATTTATTAACCATTGAGCTGCATAGTAGCCAAGTTTGTAGGAAAACCAGAGCATGACAGTGTGTACAACCTGAATAGTTACTTATTAGCTTGTCTTTTATAATGATTTCCATTAATATCTTATTTTATCATTAGTGTAAAAATAACATCAAAGTATATATTGAAACAATAATTGCAAGATTAGAATCCTTATGAATTTACCAAAAAAAATATTCTCCAGAAGCTTTCTGACATTTTTCATTTAATTTTTACCTTTACCTACTCTTATAAATTCATACTTCACATTGTTGACATTGTTGTTATTTTTCTTTTTTACAAGATTACAACAAGAACAGGCTAACCAGTCCAAAATGGTATTTCATCTATCATTTGCAGAGTAACACTATTTGGAATCATTCCAGCGAAGCACTTACTTGTACAAATCAGCACTTTAATACCAACTGGCACCAGAAGGAGGCATTCACGTCAAAAGACTCATGTCAATGCGTTGCAAGCACCTCAGAACGCCTATCTTTCTTCTTCTGATTTTAGCACCCTGGCATGCTCGTTATTTTATTTTCATCTTTGATTAAACAGGGGCCCGCTGATTCCCATCTGTATTTGTTGTCTATATAACAAGGTTACAACCTAACAATGTTAAAAAAAGTGAAGGCGTCTGAATATTCTGAATCTACTTTTTACATGCTGTATATTTTAATATGTATATAGTTAAAAAATAGCAGTCCCAGCACTAAGGGATATCATATTTTATATCACGAAAAAGCTCTTTATACCACAGTTATCTTGAGATAACAGAATAATTTTATTGAGATCTTTAGAAAACAAAAATTGTTTTCTTGAGATAACGGAATAGTTTTATTGAGATGTCCTCTCTTGTCTTCCATACATAGAGCCCTTTGTTTAAGCCAATTTTGCACACTCTTTATTGAACCCTTTTTTAACAGTTTTTACGAATTCTTTGTCATTCACTAAACAGATACATTTTTCATCTAGTTGCTTATTATTTTGACATAAAATAATCCCACATTTTTTAAAATATTATAATGAGTGATGAAATGAGAAATTGTGAAATCATGTCATAGAATCATAACATAATCATAGAATATTTTCAGGTTTATTTTTTCAGAAAGTGAACAGTTTTAATTTATGTCAAAATGTGATGCTTGTTTTATTATGGTCAGAGGATCCTAGCAGTTTAACAACCCATCCATTATCCAACCTGCTATATCCTAACTATAGGGTCACAGGGGTCTGCTGGAGCCAATCCCAGCCAACAATCCCCGGGCAGGGTGCCAGCCCACCGCAGGGCACACACACACCAACCACACACTAGGGACAAATTAGGATAGCCAATACACCTAACCTGGATGACTTTGGACTGTGGGAGGAAACCGGAGCACCTGGAGGAAACCCACGCAGACACGGGGAGAACATGCAAACTCCACACAGGGAGGACCTGGGAAGTAAACCCAGGTCTCCTAACTGCGAGGCAACAGCACTACCCACTGTGCCACCGTGCCGCCTAGTTTAATAAGCTCTTCTTCAAAATTCCAAAATATGAGTGAAGCTTATTAATTAATGTGTTCTTATATTCAAGACTTTTCTCTTTGGAGGGAGCTTTTACTCTCACCCAATAAAGCCAGAACAATTGTAAATTTTATTTGTCCATGTTTATCACTCTAATTAGTTATACACATACAGTGCATCAGTATTCACAGCGCATCACTTTTTCCACATTTTGTTATGTTACAGCCTTATTCCAAAATGGATTAAATTCATTTTTTTCCTCAGAATTCTACACACAACACCCCATAATGACAAGGTGAAAAAAGTTTACTTGAGGTTTTTGCAAATTTATTAAAAATAAAAAAAATTGAGAAAGCACATGTACATAAGTATTCACAGCCTTTGCCGTGAAGCTCGAAATTGAGCTCAGGTGCATCCTGTTTCCCCTGATCATCCTTGAGATGTTTCTGCAGCTTAATTGGAGTCCACCTGTGGTAAATTCAGTTGATTGGACATGATTTGGAAAGGCACACACCTGTCTATATAAGGTCCCACAGTTGACAGTTCATGTCAGAGCACAAACCAAGCATGAAGTCAAAGGAATTGTCTGTAGACCTTCCGAGACAGGATTGTCTCGAGGCACAAATCTGGGGAAGGTTACAGAAAAATTTCTGCTGCTTTGAAGGTCCCAATGAGCACAGTGGCCTCCATCATCCGTAAGTGGAAGAAGTTCAAAACCACCAGGGGCCTCATGTATAACACCGTGCGTAGAACTCACACTATAACATGGCGTAAGCACAAAAGCGGGAATGTGCGTACGCACAGAAAAATCCAGATGCAGGAATCTGTACGTACGAATCTTCCACGTTATTCTACTACATAAATCCCGATCAGCGTGAAAAGTAACACACGTGCACGCGCCTTCTGTCCCGGCCCAACTCCTCCCATAATTATGCCTCTTTGAATATGCAAATCAATATAAATAGCCTTCTGTGAAAAGACAATGGGAAAAGCACAGGGGAAAATATAAGAATTTCAGCGAAAACCAATGGAGGCAAAGGAAAAACTTATTATTTGTTGGTTTAAACAGTGGTATAATCAACAAAAGGAAGTTGATCGAGTGACAGAGTGTCAGAGAAACTCGAAAGCTCAAGTTCACAAAGTCGCACAGTGCCTGAAATAAGAAAGAAATCACATATCAAAGTCGCGGTGAAAAGGCGAGTCGTAGCTCACCGTCTGAGTGTCATATGAAAGCTTATTAGGGTACAGACAAAAAAAATACGCACACAGTGGGAAAAAAGCGCGAAATGTCAACTTTAATCTCAAAATTTCCACTTTAATCACGTAGTTTATTTTGACCACTAAAGTAGAACATCATAAACTTCATCTTAAAATCGTTTAATTTACTAGTTTCTCAAATCCCATTGTAACTAAAGTAGCACTTTAAATGCTTTGTTCTGTATTTGATCTTCTATGTGCTCTATGTGTGAATCACTACCTGCTTCTTAAACGGGCTTTCTCTTTTTCCGACAGGACACATAATCCATTACGTTCGTGATATTACAGCTGTCTGAATAATTAAAATACTAAGATGTATATGTGATATCTTTTTCATGATGATAGGAATGAAAGCATGTTATTAAACATGGGAACACGGTGGTGTAGTGCTTGTTCATGTCTCACACAAGAGGCTTGCTGCGCCATGCACGACCTTGGATGAAATAATTTATTACAGAAGTACTGTCTCTTTCAAACGTACTAACCTCCAATTCCTGTCCTTACTTTTCTTTCTCCAAATACCCAATCGCCACACAATCAGCTTTGTAATAGTCATGAAGCCATTTGTAAGCTTAGAACACAGATTCTTCACAACTTTTAAGGAACATTGAAATATCTTTGTAGTACATGTTTAATTATTCTATTCGTCTATCCTTCCAGTGTCACGTCAGCACCAGCAAGAATACAACGCAATGCAGGAACAATCCCTGAACTAGCTACCGCTGCGGCACCGTGTCCTCACATGTTTAATTATTAACAATACAGATTATTTAACTGCGGTGGGTTGGCACCCTGCCCAGGATTGGTTCCCTGCCTTGTGCCCTGTGTTGGCTGGGATTGGCTCCAGCAGACCCCCGTGACCCTGTGTTCGGATTCAGCGGGTTGGAAAATGGATGGATGGATGGATGGATTATTTAAATGAAGTTAAAGTTTTATCTGTATAATATAATCAACATATTTTGCTGCATTTCATCTTAAAAATGATATCGTCATCATATGTAAATACGCGCTTTATAATGTGGCGCAGGTTGTGCAATATTATAACTATAGTGCAAGTTTACAGTGAGGTAATTATACTTATAAGTACAAACAGTTCTACAAGGAGCACTTGATGGACTGATTGAGTGCGTTTATAGTTCTTGGGGTGAAACTTTTTCTAATCCACGAAGTTCGTACAGGAAAGTCTCTGAAACGTTTTGCAGTGTCTCAGGCAGTGTCTGCTTCATGCTGTATACCAATAATTCTCTTTCCAATTAGCTGCTGCTGTGATTCCCCACTCAGATACAGTGATATAAATACTCCGAGTGGTGCAGTGAGAGTAATATGGAAAAAGATGATCTGCTGTGGCAACCCTTAACCGGAGCAGCTGAAAGAAGAAGAAGATGCGTTGAGAATAACAACGCTAAAGCAGTTATGGTATTTGAGATACTATGGCTATTCCCTGGGCCATTATATTGCTGCAGGTTAATTACAATCAGATGCATTACACTAATAAACAATATGCAGTTAGTTTCAGTGTATTTATAAAGCCGCGTCAGGAATGTGGATCTAAGAAAGAAAGGGTGACCACACAGGAACAGTAGCACTGCTTTGACGCTGGGTGCTGCCAGCGGAGAAATTGCGTACGTCAGGGTATGAGGTACCATGGAAATGTGCGTGGCTTTACGCCAAGTTTAGGTTTTATACATCGTGATTTGACCGTGGAAACGTTCGTACACAACATTTCTGTGTGTACGCACCGTTTATACATGAGGCCCCAGGACTCTTCCTAGAGATGGCCAGCCTTCTAACCTGAGCGATAGGGAGAGAAGGGCCTTAGTCAGGGAGGTGACCAAGAACCCGATGGTCACTCTGTCAGAGCTCCAGAGGCCCTCTGTGGAGAGAGGAGAACCTTCCAGAAGGACAACCATCTCTGCAGCAATCCACCAATCAGGCCTGTATGGTAGAGTGGCTAGACAGAAGCCACTCTTTAGTAAAAGGCACATGGCAGCCCTTCTGGAGTTTGCCAAAAGGCACCTGAAGGACTCTCAGACCATGAGAAAGAAAATTCTCTGGTCTGATGAAACAAAGATTGAACTGTTTGGTGTGAATGCCAGGCGTCATGTTTGGAAGAAACCTGGCACTATCCCTACAGTGAAGCATGGTGGTGGCAGCATCATGCTGTGGGGATGTTTTTCAGCGGCAGGTGCTGGGAGACTAGTCAGGATAAAGGGAAAGATGACTGCAGCAATGTACAGAGACATCCTGGATGAAAACCTGCTCCAGAGTGCTCTTGACCTCAGACTGGGGTGACGGTTCATCTTTCAGCAGGACAACGACCCTAAGCACACAGCCAAGATATCAAAGGAGTGGCTTCAGGACAACTCTGTGAATGTCCTTGAGTGGCCCAGCCAGAGCCCAGACTTGAATCCGATTGAACATCTCTGGAGAGATCTTAAAATGGCTGTGCACCGATGCTTCCCATTCAACCTGATGGAGCTTGAGAGGTGCTGCAAAGAGGAATGAGCGAAACTGGCCAAGGATAGGTGTGCCAAGCTTGTGGCATCATATTCAAAAAGACTTGAGGCTGTAATTGCTGCCAAAGGTGCATCGACAAAGTATTGAGCAAAGGCTGTGAATACTTATGTACATGTGATTTCTCAGTTTTTTTATTTTTAATAAATTTGCAAAAACCTCAAGTAAACTTCTTTCACGTTGTCATTATGGGGTGTTGTGTGCAGAATTCTGAGGAAAAAAATGAATTTAATCCATTTTGGAATAAGGCTGTAACATAACAAAAAGTGGAAAAAGTGATGCGCTGTGAATACTTTCTGGATGCTCTGTATAATATTCTCCTTAGCTGTATTAAAGTGAAATCTTTCTAAATAGTAACATCACAAAGTAAAACTTGTATCAACGTTTTGATATGAAGATAAGAACAGTCATGCAATACAAAGCACTCATATATGAAAGTAATTGTGAGTTGCCATTTATATTTTAATGTAACAGGTTGTTCTGTGGGCGGCACGGTGGCGCAGTGGGTAGCGCTGCTGCCTCGCAGTTAGGAAACCCAGGTTCGTTTCCCAGGTCCTCCCTGTGTGGAGTTTGAATGTTCTCCCCATGTCTGTGTGGGTTCCCTCCAGGTGCTCCGGTTTTCTCCCACAGTCCAAAGACATGCAGATTAGGTGTATTGGCGATTCTAAATTGTCCCTAGTGTGTGCTTGGTGTGTGTGCCCTGTGGTGGGCTGGTGCCCTGCCTGGTGTTTGTTTCCTGCCTTGTGCCCTGTGTTGGCTGGGATTGGCTCCAGCAGACCCCCATGACCCTGTAGTTAAGATATAGCAGGTTGGATAATGGATGGATGGATGTTGTTCTGCAGATGTATATAAATGCTGTTTTATAAGGATTTTCTTTTTTTTTTAAATTACTATGGCTAATTTGACTTTACACATAATACACAACGTGTATTTTAAGCATAATAGGAGGGCTAAATATTTTTTCTCCAATTCTATAGTATAGCCAGGTTTATGTTATTGCTGTAATGTTATAATTATATGAAACACAGTGACAACATGCATTTGACAGTCTGTACCTCAGCCCATTAACAAAAGTACACTTAAAATGATTAAAATGGAAATTACAGCTTATGCAGTCCACAGTCATTAGTTTCACCTGTTGAAATGATGCAGGTGAAAATGCCAACGAAAGTTGTTTTTTATTTCACTGTCACCACTTTTCGAAATATCCATTCCCCCATTTTGAAAACATCCCCTTTTTTAGAATTGCTGCTCTGTTCAAAGCGAACACTTTTAGCTTGTGATTTTCCCATTGCATAAGACCATTCTGTCAAAAGCATCTCCAAGGAATATCCGTGATGCCTGTCAAGAGTAAAAAGCCAAATACAGTGCACCCCCCAACAGCTGCTAAAACAAGTGCTCAATGCCATCGACTTGCTTCTACATTTTTGTTCACATATTGTTGGTAATGCACATAAGTGCTAAGCTGTTCAGTTTTCTAGGTCCACAGAGTAAGTTTCTGTGAATTCAGCTAGAAGAAGCATTTTTGATAAATAAAAAAAATTCAGGTGCAGAAAAGAAAATCGAAACTATTACAAACCAAACTAGGGAAATCTGTTCAGTTGACTTCCATTTCCCATTATCTAAATGCAATCTTCTAAATATAAACTTTCCTTCTCACATTCTTTAGATGGTATCCATAATTCACCAGGAGTCTATTCTCCCTTAGTAAAGACAGCACAGAGAAGGGCAAAGAGCCATAAATCATTACATTTATTTTAAAGACACCTTCATATAAAAAAGAAAATAGACACATCCATCTGTCACTTTAAGTAGGGTATTTCAACCACTGTAAAATGTTCTCAGTGGTCCCTAAAATATACAGCAATTTCTTTTAAAAGGTCCTCTTTATAGAAAAATGATTCAGCTGTAATGAACTTGCTATACTTATCTTAGGTTTTTAAATCTTTCGTTTACGTGGCCTCAGCAAATGGATGAATACACAAATGTTTTATTGAAATGTTAAAAATTGTGTATAAAAGCCCCTTTTTCCACTCCATTTTTGTGCAAAGTAAATAATGAGACTGCATAACCATTTATTACCTGTTTAAGAATCAAGTTCATCAAGCAACTTAGACATTTTGAAAATTCTCATTACAGTTTTAAAGCCAGAGAATCACACTAAAATAATTTATAGCGAAGTTAAACACTTTTCTTAAGTACTTTCAATCTATTGTCCATGATCATGTTTGCATCCTCGTCAGAATTTCATCTACAGTATTTTTATGTCTTGCAGAAACTCATAAAGTGGGCCCTGAGCTCTCAGTAATCCAGTTTAACATCCACTAGACTTACATCCACATTATAAGGAAAAAGTGAATAGAGTCCTAAGTAAGAAGGAGATTTCAGAATTTAAACTTTACATTAACTGATTCTGTGGTTAAATTAGTTGGCATACTAGAGTTGGCTTCTCTCTAATTACAACATACTTACAATGTAATTGCTCTTTAATAATCTGTGGAGATAGAGAGCAACAGCTATTCCTGTTGACAGTGTCCTGAAAATGTAAAAAGGTGAACAATTTTATTAGGTATAAATAGGGATTAATAATGAAAATGCCTTTGATGTAGAGTAGCAATCCCTGCTGTGTATGATAGAGAAAAGAGCAAGTGAATTCTGGGAGAAATAATGCGGTTTTGATTAGATTGCTGGAAAAAATCTATCGAGATTATCACATTGTATTCAAATTGCATGTCATTTGGTATTTTATAATTGTGTCCCAAAACACTGAAATTAAGAAATTGAACTATAAAAAATAAAAAACACCAAGCAACTTTGACCATGATGTGTGGCCATGAAATGTGAAGAATATATATGTATTAAACAAAGGTTAGATGTATGATACATAGTATTTACTGAAAATGAATAAAAGTGCATACAGTATGTAAGAAGAGATTTTAGGTCATTTGTTTGATTTCTTCAAATATACCAAAATTCATATTCATAACTAATTCAGTGACATTGCATATTCAGCAGTTAAAAGAATTTTTGCATTTTTTTCCCTGAATCAGTAAAGTTTCTATGAGGTTTTTTTTATGTTTTTCTTTTTATTAATATATTCTTTTGTGGTTTTAGATGGAGTAGAGCATTTCCCAAGAGCATTTAGTATAAAACACACATCAACTATGGATATGGCAGCAATCTGTTATAGGGATAAGTCACTCACACATATTCACAGTGGGCCAATTTAGAGTCTCCAATCAATCTAAATGGAAGAAAAACATTTGAAAATGAAGAGAAAGTGCTTGCCACTGTGCCACCATGCTGACTCAAATATTACATGCACTCTCTTAAGTCTAAAGTAACAGATCCTAACATAATTCAACAATCGTGTTCAGGCCTTGCCCAGGCCTTATTTTCCTGCCTTTTTCTTGCACTGTTTTTGTTTTTACCTATTACTGTTTTCCTTGGAGTATTGCAATTGCACACTTCTTTATCCTCAAGTGAACATAGTACTCACTTTATTTCTAGGACAGCGTAGAAGTGAAAATTGCAGGTTTATATCGAATGAATCCCGAATGGAATACTGACTAAGACAGTAATAAAAACACTACAACTTTAATGGATTAAGATGTTAAAAAGTAATGTGGAATACAATAGTCTTTACCCAGTACACTTTATTATTGCTGCTGATATATAAATTCAGTTTTGTTTTGTTTTTTACTTTTAATCAGAGTCAAACGTTCTAATTTTGAAATCTATTCTAAAAGCTTTGGCTTATTCTAAATGCATACATTGTAAATGTAAATGGGCTGTTCCCATCCTTCACATAGTGATATTGGCAGACCCCAAATGCTAAATTGCGTTAATTAGGTTTGAGAATGTATCCATATGCTGTATGTATGTGTTGAGTTAAGTATTTTAATAGTATTATCCATTTCAAAACAAGAAATTCAAGAAATCAAATCCAGACAAATTTCATATGAGTGTAGCATACTTCCAGCCATACAGTGATATTTATCATGTCACATATGAATAAAAAGTATAATATTTACTTCTGAAACATGAACAAAAATTATCATTTGGTACAAGAAATTAATAATTTTTACATTTATTGTTCATGTCATTTTAGTTAAGTGTGTCTGATAAAACGTTAATCAAGCTGAATGTAAATTCTTTACAGATGAGTAAATCCATCCCAAACCAGTTATTTTAAAATCAGTACTATGTGAAATATTGAAAAATTGAAAACTAGCACTTTTCTAAAACTATTTTTGTAATATATAGTATACGAAATGTTTCAAAGGCAGAATACAAGAATCTAAGGGTATGCTGCCTAAATAGTTATATGCAGCAAATTTGAAGAATGCTGTTATGGATGACCCTGGGAGCAAGGGTTTCAAAAGTTGCTTCATATTAGATTTCTTTGAACACATATTTGTAGGTAGGAAATCTATAGAGGAGAGTAATAATAAGGAGATAGTGGTAAAGTGGTCCGTACTTCTTACTCAAAACTTCAAAGATCTGGAATTGAATCCAAGAAATATACCTGCCAGTGTAGAATTAACACCTTCTGACATTATCTTTGCAGATTTTCTCCAGTTACAATAATTAGATTTCCTCCCACTTTCTAAAAATGTGCAAGACAGAATCTACAAATTGTAAAGCAGCTTTTTATGAGTGAATGTGGGTGCGTCCATTTGTATGTCTTGGTTGTATTGGTGTTATACTCCGAGTTGATTCCTGCTACCATATTGTA
This sequence comes from Erpetoichthys calabaricus, assembly GCF_900747795.2. NCBI lineage: Eukaryota > Metazoa > Chordata > Cladistia > Polypteriformes > Polypteridae > Erpetoichthys > Erpetoichthys calabaricus. The sequence goes on along the minus strand of NC_041398.2, from coordinate 135,947,861 downwards.
TACACATATTGTATACTGTGAGTCACAGCAGTCATGACAAACATATGGTGTTATCTGGTGACCTGGAAGTAGTGGTCTACCCAGAAATGATCATACACCTGCGTAAAAGGCATTCCTATCCCTTAGCCAAAGGGCTTGGAGATGGGAGGTAGCAGTTGACAAAGGCTCATTTAACTAGGAGGAAGGAAGTAAAGAAGGAAGTTCAGTCAATTTTGTGGTGGAGTGGTGGTTTGTGGAGAAAGGAAATTGATTAGGTGTGGTATTATATTCTAATGAACACTTAAGATTTTATTAGGTGTTATTACTTATTTGTTTATATTCTTTCATCCCTTAAACCTTATTTGGATGGGATTAGTTTTACTTTAAGAGATGAGGTAAAATTATTATCACCAGAGGATCTCTGGAATTTTAGTTCTGTCTGAACTGTTTATGTCAGTACCTTTTTATTGACTCTGCATTCACATCCAGTAAAGATTACAGAGCCTTTTTACCTTCAATAAAATGTATGTAAAATAATCAAAGTTTATACTAGTCTTGTTCGAATTGCCACATCAGTAAAATTTCTTCATTTGAGTGATTCAAACAGGACTAAAATTATAGAGATCCTCCTACAGTCTAACCTCTTAGTGTATACCCAATCCCATCCAACTAGGGCTTCTTTTATTCTAAAAGTCACCTTTTTATTTTGCTACTTCATTTCTGTATTTGTCTTTTGAGTTTGCAGTTTGCTTGTGACTGTGTGAGCATGCCCTATCACCCACTACATATATTATTGTGATGTGTGGGTCACAGAGTTGCACAAGACAGAAGGAGGTGAGTTCAGGTTTCTGAACAAATCAGCTTTATTGTTTTGAAGACAGGAACATTCTCCAAGCATTTACTCCAACGGGAGCTGTCACTTAAACACATGCATCATGCAAGCAGTGACAATGATGTCATCCTGCATTCGCTGTCTTCTCAGATCAAAAGAACAGATTCCTGCACAACAGAGGAGGTAGAAAGTGAGCACAAGGCCAGGTCATGGGCCGTTTTTAAATTTTCCCCGCATCAACTTTCGCCTGCAAACCTGCATTTGCATCAGCAGTGGGCAACCAATCCCTGCCTGTGTTAACCGAGTTTCGAAGAACAGCACAGTTGAGGATTGTCATGGCCTCAGAAAATTCATTATGTATATATATATATATATATATATATATATATATATATATATATATATATATATATATACACACACACACACACACATATATATATATATCTATATATCTAGTATAGTATATATAGTGTGGCAGATTGCCGGGGTCATTACCTGGCCGGGATGCCTGGAGGGACCGGAAAGGGACAGTAATAGCTTCCGGATCACGAGGGGGCAGCTGCCCTGGACAAAAACAGGACCACGGGAAAGGGACAAAGAGGTTCTAACCTGTTGGGAACCGTGGCCACCGCCAGGGGGCGCCTTAAACCTCATGGGACCTGGGGAACTGTCACTTTCGCCACACCAGGCAAGATGGCGGATGAATGCCAGGGACGCCCAGAGTGCTTCCGGGGCAAAGGGCAGCACTTCTGCCACACCAGGAAGTGCTGCCGGAAGATCGTCACCAGCCACCTGTAGCATATCTGGGCGGGAAATAAAAGGCTCCACCTCCTACAGTCGGGGAGCTTCAGTCAGGAGTGGGAGCAGGACGAAGCTCCCATAAGGAGAGGAAAGGCGGCCAAGGACTGAGAAAGAAGTCTAAATAGAGGTGATTGGTGTTTGGGGCACTGTGTGTGCTGTTTGGGACTGTGTAAACTGTGATTAATAAACGTGTGATTTTATAAAGATGTGGTTTCTGACTGGTGGTGTCCGGGCAAGTCTCACAATATATATATATATACTAGTCATTTAGCCCGTTACAATAACGGGCGCTAGAACAGTAGTGCATAACCATTAGTAGGAATGGTCTATATTAAATGGCAAGGGACTTTGACCTCATTCTTTTTGTTGGTCGTATTTTTCTTTCTTTCAGCCTTTCTTTTGTTGATGTTTACTTGCTGAGCTGACCATTCTTCGTGGGCTGCCGCCGTTTATTGTGTGTCTTTAATTTACTGTGACAGTAATACTGTCTTGTACGTCCGCTGGCTTGTACGTTCGTAATATACCTTTAATTTTCTCTGGCGGTAATACAGGTGTGCGCGTCGGTAATATGACTTTAATCTCCTCTGACAGTAATACTGGCTTGTATGTGACTGTAATATGCGTCACTGCATTGTGTACCTTTAATTTCCTCTCACAGTAATACTGGTTTGTATTTCCGTAAAACGGCTCTAACTTTCTCTGACAGTAATATCGCGCATTGCACCGTGCCCTGCGCATGTGCACTTTACCAGAAGCCCCACGCATGCGCACTTCACCAGAAGACACACACACACGGACACCTGGATGCACAAAGGGATTTTATTAAAGAGGATATGAAGGTTAGTGTATATATATATATATATATATATACAGTAATCCCTCCTCCATCGTGGGGGTTGCGTTCCAGAGCCACCCGCGAAATAAGAAAATCCGCGAAGTAGAAGCCATATGTTTATATGGTTATTTTTATATTGCCATGCTTGGGTCACAGATTTGCGCAGAAACACAGGAGGTTGTAGAGAGACAGGAACGTTATTCAAACACTGCAAACAAACATTTGTCTCTTTTTCAAAAGTTTAAACTGTGCTCCATGACAAGACAGAGATGACAGTTCCATTTCACAATTAAAAGAATGCAAACATATCTTCCTCTTCAAAGGAGTGCTTGTCAGGAGCACAGAATGTCACATAGATAGAGAAAAGCAAACAAATCAATAGGGCTGTTTGCTTTTAAGTATGCGAAGCACCGCGGCACAAAGCTGTTGAAGGCGGCAGCTCACACGCCCTCCGTCAGGAGCAGACAAAGAGAGAGAGAGAGACAGAGTTTGTTTTTCAATCAAAAATCAATACGTGCCCTTCGAGCTTTTAAGTATGCGAAGCACCTTGCTGCATGTCGTTTCAGGAAGCAGCTGCACAAAAGATAGCAACGTGAAGATAATCTTTCAGCATTTTTAGACGAGCGTCCGTATCGTCTAGGTGTGCGAACAGCCCCCCTGCTCACACCCCCTACGTCAGGATCACAGATAGTCAGCGCAAGAGAGAGAGAAAAGTAAGTTGGGTAGCTTCTCAGCCATCTGCCAATAGCGTCCCTTGTATGAAATCAACTGGGCAAACCAACTGAGGAAGCATGTACCAGAAATTAAAAGACCCATTGTCCGCAGAAATCCGCGAACCAGCAAAAAATCCGCAATATATATTTAAATATGCTTACATATAAAATCCGCGATGGAGTGAAGCCACGAAAGGCGAAGCGCGATATAGCGAGGGATCACTGTATATATATATATATGTACAGTATAGTATATATATAGGAGGTTAATACGTTTGAAAGAGACAGTGCTGCTGCAATAAATTATTTCATCGAAGGTCGCGCACGGTGCAGCAAGCATCTTGTGAGAGACATGAACAATCCATGGACAGGGTGCCAACTCATCACTATCACTGCACCACCATGTTCCCATGTTTAATAACACGCTTTAACTCCTATCATCATGAAAATGATATCAAGTATACATCTCAGTATTTTAATTTTTCAGAGAACTGTAATACCACGAATGTAATGGATTCTGTGTCCTGTCAGAGGAAGAAAAAGCCTGTTTAAGAAGCAGGTAGTGATTCACACACATAGAGCACAAAGAAGAACACATACAAAACAAAACATTTAACGTGCTACTTTAGTTACGATGGCATTTGAGAAACTAGTAAATTAAACGATTTTAAGATGAATTTTATGATGTTCTACTTTAATGACAAAATAAACTATATGATTAAAGTTGAAATTTTGAGATTAAAGTTGACATTTCAAGCTTTTTTCTCACTATGTCCCTATATTTTTTTATTTTCTCTGTACCCTAATAAGCTTTCATATGACACTCAGACGGTGGGCTACGACTCGCCTTTTCACCGCGACTTTGATATCTGACAACTTATTTTTTATTTCAGGCACTGTGCGACTTTGTGAACTTGAGCTTTCAAGTTTCTCCGACACTCTACTGTATGTCACTTGATCAACTTCCTTTTGTTGTTTATACCACTGTTTAAACCAACAAATAGTACGTTTTTACTTGCCTCCACTTGGTATTCGCTGACATTCTTCTATTTTCCACTGTGCTTTTGCCATTGGCTTTTCACAGAACACTGAGCTTAAGGGCTATTTATATTGATTTACATATTCAAAGAGGCGTAATTCTTAGAGGAGTTTGGGTGGGGAAGAAGGCGCGTGCACTTGCATTATTTATCACGCTGACTGGGATTTATGGAGCAGAAGAACGTAGAAGTTGGTGAACGCACAGATTTATGCATCTGGATTTTTTTGTGCACATGCACATTTCCGCTTTTGTCCTTACTCCATGTTTTAGTGTGAATTCTACGCACGGCATTATGCATGAGGCCCTGGGAGAGGGCCACAGGGAACAGCAGGGTTATTTATTGCAGTGGGTGCTACCACTCTCCTATAAACAAGCACAGCAAACGGGCACAGTCGGGGCCAGGTCAGTGGCCAAGGTATACTGTTCCCTGCATTTATAATGTCCCTTGCATCACCCATCAGCAACAGGTGCATATAGCGCGATCTCAAGCTCGTATTTGTTTCCTCAGCATTCTGCTGCTGCGCTGCGAGCCTGTGGTTGCCTCCGCAGTCCTCCACAGACATGGCTGGTGCTCTTCAGTGTGCCGTCGCATTGGGGCAGGGTCCTAAAAGAGTTCAGAAACCACGCAATATATACAGTATATATATATATATATATATATATATATATATATATATACTGTAATTAGTTGCAAAATGTTCCTTCAGCTGTTTCTTTTTAGTACTACTTACTTGTCAAGCCTTTTGTTGCCCTATCCCAACTTTTTTGAGATGTGTTGCTGCCATCAAATTCAAAAGAAGCTAATATTTTTCTTGAAATAGTAAAGTCTCATCAGTTTCAACATTTGATATGTTTTCAATTTGTATTGTGAATAAAATATGGGTTTATGAAATTTGCAAATCATTGAATTCTGTTTTTATTTACATTTTACACAGCATTCCAACTTTTGTAATTCCCGGGAATGAAACTGCTGTAATGAAACTGCGGGAACGGCCAAGCTTGCATATATAGCGTGTAAAAGTGTAAAAATCGATCAAGAAATAAGAGAGTTATATTTGAAAATAATTAAGTGGCACGGTTTTTTGGCCCATGGTGTAGTGTGTTGCCGATTAATTCAGTCAACAACAGACCAGCAGCAGTCAATCTCCCGGCTGACTGAGCACAGTGGACTGGGAAGTGTCTGCACTCTGCAGTGCACGAATGCCGGGACGGGGCAGAGTTCATTGATGTCTGTGCTGTTGGCAGCTTTGAACAGCAACTTGAAATTACAATGCGTCAGTCTGTTGCATCCGCATTATCTGTGCTAAGAAACTTGCCATCACAGAATGATGACAAGAAACTGGATACATCAGTAAAAGATGAAACGGCGGTGTTTCAGAGCAACGGCAAGCGTGGGCTTTGTTTAGAACAAGTGTATCGGTATCTGATGACTGTGCCGCCTACTTCAGTGGAGGCAGAGCATGCTTTCTCAGCGGCTGGCGTATTCTGCGCGAAGGTACACTCTCGCCTGGACGACCGCTTGCTCGACACGTTGTGCTTTCTACGCTCTTATTACCGCATCTAACTTGATACATGTACTTATATGACAGCATGAACTGCTTGTAGTTAAGGTTAGTCTTTTATTGATGTCAAAATATTGCAGTAGTTTTATTAAAAATAAGTGTCGCTCATTCTAAAACTGTTCACATGTGAGATACCCATGCGCTGTGTCATTCCCGGGAATGACATGCAGGATTCCCGAATTCCTGGGAATGGATAAACCCGTCTGGGAATGAATTCCCTACTGTGAACACAGTTTACCATGGCTTCCTCAAATGCAGGTTAAGGCTCTATCCTGCAAAGAAGAAGCCATATGTGAACATAATGCAGAAACGCCACTGTCTTCTCTGGGCCAAAACTCATTTAAAATGGACTGATGCAAAGTGGATATCTGGTCTGTGCTTAGATGAATTGAAATTTGAAATTCTTTTTGGAAAATATGGACAACACGTCCTTAGGACAAAAGAGTAGAGAGACCATCCGGCTTGTTATCAGCGGTCAGTTCAAAAGCATGAATCTGTGATGGTATGGGGGTGCATTAGTGCCTATGGAATTGGCAGCTTGCACATCTGGAAAGGCACCATCAATGCTGAAAGGTATATACAGGTTTTAGAGCAACATATGCTTCCATCCAGATGATGTCTTTTTCAAGGAAGGCATCGCATATTTTAGCATGACAATAGTTTCATAGTAGAAGAGTCCAGGTGTTGAACTGGCATGCTTGCTATTCAGATCTTTCATCAATTGAAAACATTTGGCGCATCATGAAACAAAAAATATGACAAAGGAGAGCCAGAACTGTTGAGCAGCTAGAATCCTATATTAGACAAGAATGGGACAACATTTCTTTCCCAAAAGTCCAGCAACTGGTCTCCTCAGTTCCCAAATGTTTACATACTGTTGTTAAAAGAAGGGGGGATGCTACACAATGGTAAACATGGCCCTGTCCCAACTTTTTTGAGATGTGTTGCTGCCATCAAATTCAAAATGACGTTTTTTTTTTTTTCAAAATGATACATTTTTGTCAGTTTAAACATTTAATATGTTTTCTATGTTCAACAGTGAATAAAATATGGGTTTATGAAATTTGCAAATCATTGCATTCTGTTTTTATTTACATTTTACACAGCATCCCAACTTTTATATATATATATATATATATATATATATATATATATATATATATATATATATATATATATATATATATATATACATACATACTGTATATAGTGTAGTATATATATACTGTAGAATGTATAGTATGGCAAGTACAGTATATATATATATATATATATATATATATATATATATATATATATATATACTGTATATACTGTATATATATATATATATATATATATATACTGTGTATATATATATATATACTGTATGTATATATATATATATATATATATATATATATATATACTGTACCTGTCAGGTAATAGAATAATTAAAAAATATTTGCTATCTCTTGTTCTAAATGAGTCTTTCCTCTGTATTTACATGTGTGAATGTCTCTTAACCAGCGCTCCCTCTCTTGAACATATTCCCATAGAGCCAGACTCTTTCATTATTTCTGAGAAAACTTTCTCACCTCTTATCCAGTTTTATAATTTCTGCCTTTGAAGGCGACTCTCTCAGCATATCTAATATGGCTTTACCCCTCCTCGTATATCTCACACTCACACTTCCTCTTTTGTCATGTCACCAAAGCCAAACTGACTAATCAGATTGCTCAGAGGGACTGGAAACACAGATCTTAGTGTTTTATTATTCATATCTTTGACATAGTATTTTCTATTGGCAATGTAGATTGTGAGCAACTGCATGGCTCTGTTAAAATGGACAGAGAGATATGTGTGTTTTTAAGAAACTGCAAAGATAGTTTATATGTAAAAATTCAGAAACACTGTTATCAACAGAGGGCTAAATTGTCAATAATGTTTAAACAAGAATTGCCAGGAGTTGTTAACAAAAGGAGAAGATATTCACCAGAGTCAAGACACTAAAACTGTGGATTGAATTGAGAATGATAATGTTGCACATTGTTAACCAGAAAATCAGAAAGTAACAGCAAAAGATTAAGGTTGTTCAAGGTTTCAGATCTGTAATGATCTTGAGCACTATGCTACATTTTATAGCAGAGCCTTCATGACATGGCATGTAGTGCCTCTCAGCCCTTAGCAGAGGTGTAGTACCTCCTAACCTACTAACACAATTCTGAAGCTACAAAATGGCTGGATGATGCCCTTTAACTCAGACAACAAAAATATTTCTATTTTTCCTAAAATCAATTATTTTTAAGAAACATGTATTTGGTTATATTCCTTGAGGCTTAAGCTTCCAAAATATCCATTAAAGATGAATAAAAAAAACATCCAACAAGCAACAAAACATTATAGTTCTTCATGCAGTTCTTAACAGTTAGATGAGGACCTGTTTTATGCATGAAATATCAGAGTCTATTTCATATTTAGAACAGAGCTAGATAAACTCTGTGAAAAAAAACTTTTAATTCACCTTGTCAAAGCAAACTCAACAGTCGTTCTTCAGAACAATGAGCTCTCTCACCTAAAGGAGTGCTGGTTTTCTAAAATTCAATTACATTTTTCTCCACTGAATATAATTCAGCAGCAGGTTTCCAACACAGTTTGTAGCATTCTTTAAAAAACAAAAAACTTGGAGGAAAGTTCACAGCCTGAACAGAGTAGAAAAAGTGGTAAGCTGCAGTGTTTTTTATCATGTGAACTTGGATTTTAAAAAATTGCTGATACCTTCTATACAGTCAGAACCCTCAATCTAGATGATCTTTCTAGAGCAGGGGTCCCCAACTGGAGGGCCCCAATGGTTGCAGGTTTTCATTCTAACCTTTTTCTTAATTAGTGACTTGTTTTTGCTGCTAATTAACTTCTTTTGAATTAATTTTAATTGACTTGTTTTTTAAGATTTGTTCCCCTGAATTTCTTCATCGTTCCTCTGAATTGCTTCATTTCTTTCCTTAAATGGCACCCAAACAGAAATGAAATGTGAAGTGAGTGAGCCAACAGAAGACCAACTAAGTCAGGTCCTCAAACTCCAATCAATTTCACTCCAACCAGTTGCTTAATTTGGGTGCCGAGTCTTGTTGTTAATTAAACCGTTCTTTAATTCCATGGCTTTCATTGTGCAATAGCAATCATTTCCAAAATTGTTGATTTTCTGTTTTCTAAGAGCACTGTTAAAATGTTTTGGGGACCTAAGAAGATCAACATACCTGAGACCTTCACCTTTCATTATTTTCAGATACTATATGATCAACACAGTTTGCTGGTCATGTTTTGGTTCACTTTGTATCTCATTATTGTTTGGCTGCTAATTAAGGAAAAAGAAATAATTAAGGGGTCTGAGTCTTTAAGAGCAAGTCAAATAAAATTAATTCAAAAAAGTTAATTAGGAGAAAAAACAGGTCACTAGTTAAGAAAAGGGTTAGAATGAAAACCTGCAGCCACTGGGGCCCTCCAGGACTGGAGTTGGGGACCCCTGTTGTAGAGGAACCAACATCTCATGAGGACAAGTACTGCTTTATTACATCAGGAGGCACTGTAGTTGTTTTAGCAGAAATCATGTTCTTCATATAACAACAGCACCATTGTGAAAGCTACCTGATCAGGAGCACTCGTCTTATTGGCAAGGAGCTGTAGTGCTGTGCTACTTGGTTAATCAGTGTTTGCCCTCTTAGGCCAGGTTTATACTTCCTGCAATACGACACCTGCTGCAGCGGACACTCCTGCTATGCAAGTGTTTTACTGTTTATACTTGCGCGCATACTTTACGGAAATCTGGAGGAATCCACCAGGTGGCGGTGTGAGATATTATCACGGTGAGAACAGGTTTAGCTTGGCTGTGTTATGAATTGCCTGGAACGCCCATTAAATTCCGAGGACACCTTACCACTATATCTCTGAAAAGGATGTTTAATGATTAAATCCATCAATCCAGGGATTTGTCCATTCCAGCAAGTATTGGCCACGAGGCTGAAACAATCCCTGGACGGGCATCAGCTTATCACAAGGTGAATACAAGCACTCACATACACTAGCGTCATTTTAGTGTCACCAAATCTGCATATCTTTGGAAGGAAACCGGAGCACAGTGTGGAAACCCAGCAGGAAAACATGAAAACTTCAGGCAGGGAATACCAGCGACGTGACTCCCTGCGAGACAGCAATGCTACCGCTCTGTCACCGTGTCACCCCCATGTGTGTGGTCATTAACAGTATTCATTATTTAAATTAAATTAACGATTTATCTGTAAAATGCAACATACATACTTTAATGCATTTCATCATGAAAGTGATATCAAATATAAATCTAATGATTCTAAACGTGCAGAGAGTTGGAATATCATACATGTCATTTGTTCTGTGTGGCGATCTATTGCTGTTTGCTGTCAGGTCCGAAGGAAGCACTAGAAAAAAAAGACGGCACAGAAGGCGGTATGTGAAACTTTTAAAATGTATCATGTCATTACGATCAGGAAATATGCGACGCTTGAATATAAAAGCATCACGAATGTATTTGTATGTTGGCAATTATTTGCTTTACCACATTGAACCATTCATCAAACATCGAAGCGTGCATATCGATCTCATAGTATCCGCAAAGCGGCTTTCTGTCACATGTAGATAGTAAACATAGACTCTGACATCACATTTCAAGTTTTATCACACTGCGCCCCCTGCCTTTTTGCTGGTACTGCAACTCGCGCACACCTCACATTAATTTCTGAGCACCTGCTCAGAGGATGCGTCAAATGAACACTGGGAACACGTGGTAGCCATGATAATCTGAGCGTGAAGTATAAACGAGCCCTGAGTTGGAGGATATGAACCATATCATATAAATATTGATTGGAACCCATTATTTTCTTCTGAGCACTTTCAGCTTAAATAGATTGGATTATGTATTATTATATTGTTCTCTCCTGGACATACCCCTTTCAGCACTGGAGTACTGCTTATTAATAAAAATTCAGACCCAGTAGCTTCACTTAAATATAGAGAAATTCCCAAAGTAACCTGCTTAAATGTTAAGATATCATCAGAAAAGCGCACATGCTTTGCTGTTACAGAGTGCCAAACAAGAAAAGTTTGATGTGTTTGGACTCCTTAAGGAGTTTTCAAGATGAGGAATATGTGCTTGATTTTTCTGAGGTCCTCAGTTAATGCATAAAAACTTTTCTGCTAGTCTTCCTATTTATAATAAAAATGTTTTAAGTAACAAAGATAGCATTGTGTCTTTTTTAAGCTCTCAGACAAAAAAGGGCACAGTCTCAAATTCATCAATTCAGATACAAACTTCAGAAAAGGTTTTGTTGTTGATTTCTTTCTCAGTAAACCTTACATTCACAGCATTGTCAGCCGGTGGCTGTGTTCCTTGTTTTTCATCTTGAAATTGGTTTTTGGTACTAACCTCACTTAAGTGGATTTACAGAAACACTTGTTTTGACCCTGCAATAGCCCAGATTATGATTTTGATTCACCAATTTATCTTCCTTAAATCACCGGTTCTTAAGTAGTTATTTATTCAAAGGGCAAAAAATGTATTTTTTTTTCTCTGTCCTGTTGATCCTGGCAGGAAAACAAATAAACATTACTTCCGAAATGGCCACTGTCCCTGAAACTGGATTCAGTTCACAAATGCATATATGTAAATGGCCTCACATGTTTCCTAACTACCATCTCAGCAACTTCTTAGATGCAATGTATGTGTTGGAATCTAAACAAAAAAAAATAATAAAAAAAAAACAATAACTAATAGTAGACCAGTGGCATATTAGTTAGTGCATCTGCCTAATAGATTCAGGGGTTTGGTTTTGAATCCTGCTCCCAGTTTTTGTCCGCATGAAGTTCGTACATTCTCCTCATGTCTGTATAAGCCTTTTTCCATATTGCCAGAGACATGCTTGTTGAGCTGATTGTCAATTACAAATTTGCTATCTATGGATGTTAAAGAGAGGTGTGCATGCTTGAATGAGCCCTGTGATGGACTGGCACCTTGTCCAGATGTGATTCTTTAAATATTATTTTGTTAATACATGCAATTTCACAGTTTTTTTGTCACACTGCTAAGTTTCTTTCCTAGGTGTGATTCATCATAGTGCTCAATTGCAGAGTAGCTACAAAGCTTTCTTCACAGGTAAAGAAGTTTCTTCAGAGCACTAGTCACCACACATATGCAGTTGCACCAACTCCCAGGGTCATATTTTCTCATCTTCTTTCAGTATTCTCAGCAACTGCAAACCACTGCCATATATGTTGCACAATTGTATTATTTTTTCTGTTATTGAACGTGCATTGCTGCATAATTTCTTATTAGATGCTGTTCAGTACACTGTATAGTTATTTAAGTGAGGCTGGAAAAAAAAAATCTGGAATATCTGCTCATACTTTGTGACTCAGTAGCATAACTTTAATTAATCAGAGTTAACCAGAGCTGCACCATGAAATGAATACAATTTTTTTTCTTTGACAAAAGCAAGAGCAATTAATTTATATTTCCTCTCAGCTGGCAATAAAATAATCTTTTTTATTTTTATTTTAAGTCCTTCCAAAGGTCATAAAACATTTTTGTTAAAGAAAATTCCTTTAGAAAATAACCTTGGAAATGAGTCAGGAAAGTTGCATCTTTTATGTGAAAATGAAATGTCTGCAATTTCCTATAAAATAAATCTGCCATTAAAATCTTTTTCTACCATCTTTAACATCTTCAGGGTTTTTGTTATCTCACCTTCTCAGCCACACGTGTTTTTGACATTACTTTATGCCTGTACCTTGGGCTAACGCAATATGTTTTTTTTTTCCAAGTTGTGGCTCAGTGCAATTCATTTACAGATCTCAAACACATCAGAGAGTGTCCTGACAAATATTTTAACTATATATTCACTTAGCTGGCCTAATTATACTAATCTCGATCCCACTGCAAATTATGCAAGTAATCATATAAAAGATACTGTATTTTTAAACCTTCTGTAAACAATAACAATCAAGTAACATTGTACAAGAAAGCAAGAATAAATTAAAAAGCAATATAAAATTTAAGTAGTAATAAATCCTTAATATGACCTAAATGGAGAAATATGTTGGTAACCTTTTCCATGTTGTTTCAATTCTGTTTCACCCTTATGATTTTCATAAAGAGGGTAGCACATGACAAAAACATGTAGCTACCCTGATAAACACATTAGTGATTATGTTAAGCATATTTTTGTAATATACTTGTATTTGCTTCCAAAAATTTGCATTTCAACAGAAGCATTAGACCCATCAAAAACTCATTACTTTAATCAAACTATTTAAAAAAAATCAAAGCAATACAAAGTGCAAGTAATCCAGTAAGTCCTAAAAAGAGTTGAGAGAGCTCTTGAGGAACTTTGAAACATTCCTTATTTCAAGATAATAAACCAGAAACTCATTTTTTAATTGCCCTGACCCTCACACTTATCAATTTATGTAAGAAATCACCTGTTTTAGTCAATATAAAAGACAAAAAACCTGAAATAGTGTAATCTGCCCTAATTCGGGGTGTTCATAAGAAATGTAATGATTCACTTCATTAGGTAGGAATCTTTATATATAATATGCTACCATGGCTGTTCATTTGTCTGTCCAGGATTTTAAATCACCTGTAGCTCGAAAACCGTTTGACCTATTGACCTGAAATTTGTACACATATACTACGTGACGTCTACTATCTGCCTTCGGGTGACGATTGACCTCCAAGGTTATTCCTCTTATTATTTTTATTTTATTTTATTGTAGAATCAACTCTTGGCAGCAGCCAGCAGGGTGGCCATGCTGCGCATGCATACGGGCGCCGTTCTCATCCCTACCACCTTCGGGATCACTTCCCCTACCTCTTCATATCAGAAATCATTCTTGATGCAGATTGAAGACTTAAGTGGCAGCTTAAGTGAAAAACTGAAGAAAACATACTAAGTATTTGCAACACAAATACTGACGTAATCAGTTTTAACGCGAAAAGATGCCGACAAAAGAAGAGAAGAAGCGGGCCACTTGAGTGGAGAAAAGAAGAGCTGCTCAGGAAGCAACAAGCGCATCAGCATCTGAGCAAATGAATGCTAAACCTACAGAAAAGAGTAGGAAAACTATGAATGCTCAAGTCAAGTGTATTTACTGCACGTTATCGTACTGGTACATAATAAATAATGATTGCATCAGATATATTTTTTACTTCATGTGTGCTTCAATTGTAATATTCTTGGTTGTAATTGAAATTTGTCATTGTTTGCACCCTAATAGAAGTTTACAGACACCTAGATCCCTAGTAAATGATCAAAAATAAAAAATATCATTCGTAACCACTCACCTTGAAATAGTCTAAAATGATTCCCCACATTCTTTTGTTTGAAATTTTGTCATTTTTAAACTTCTGAGAGCCTCTCTTAGAGGGCTAGGACCACAGGTAAATAATCAGATATCAAAATATATTTGTGACCATCAACCTTGAAATAGCATAAAAAGGCATTCCACATCCTGATATAACCAATTGCTGTTTGTTGTAAGTTTTATGAAAAGGATGAAACTTGCAGAGTTAGGTGATGTGATATACAGAACTTCAAGTCTTTCTGATCATTTTGTATTTTTCATTTTATTTTATTTAAATTTCACATCTTAAATTGATCTGTTTCACCTTTCTTTTGAACAGTTATGATTTGAAGTAGAACAAAGCACTTTTGATAGATATTTACTGTAGTGTGCTAGTGTGAAGGTGAACATCTACTGTGGAGATATTTAACACTGAATTGACTTCATCTTAGCCTAGCCATCTGTAGAAATGACACATCATATTTCAGTCTTTAAGAATTACACTGCCTTCCTCAGGGAAAGAAAATCTGTTTCAGGGACATACAATATCTATGAGTATATTTAGGATTTCTGAAGAAGCAATAAAAACAGTCACAAAAAATAAAAATATAGCTCATCTTATTTATGGGGCACATCTATTTTAGATGTCTCTAAAAGGCATGTGCATTTGATTAAGACTATATTTTTACTTTTATAGTGGAACCAAAAATGTAATGTATACTTTAACTTATGTGCTATGCACTTAACAAATGGTGTTTTTTTCTGTTCTGTTATCACCCATCTGTTTTATTGTAGATACCTATACAGTGGAACTCCACAACATACAGCATTTGTATTCAAGTTCAGTCCTGGGGTTCACCATGGCTGCAGGTTTTTATTACAACCAATTTCACAATCAATGCAATTTAATTATTTAATAATCTGGCCTAGAAATATTTCTAAACAATTTAAAGACATTTTGCCACAGCTTTAAATAATTTCATTTCTATTGTCATTTTCTTTTCATTTATCTTTTTCTGTAGAGTTTACTCCCTTAATTTAATCCAGTGCTTATGAATAAAAATGAGCAGTGTACACATAGGTCCAAACAACATTGATTACTTATAGGGAGCAATCACTTCACTGTCACTTGTCTGCTCTTTAAGGCCTTGTCCATACTACTATGTATTTGTTTAAAAAATTCAGACAGCAGTCTCCATTTTCACCTTTCCTCCAAAGTACTCTGGTATTTTCAACTTCCAAAAGCAAAGACTTTTGAAAATGTTCTCGAGAACCATATACTTCCAAAAACACAATGTCAGCGATATTGTAGTGAAGAATTAAGTTGGTTCGGGTTTAAATTACAACCACTGCACACATCCAGTCAGGGATGGATGAAGATGTCCAAATTCTATTTATTAATTTCTTCCAAACTTATACAAATGTGAAGATACGGTTTTATAATTAATTACGCAAACTTTCACATTTAAATGAAGCTCCTACTCTACTGCTCAGACATCACCAAACTAATCTATAATGTTCAAAGTGAAGCCCTGTGATTGGCCAAGTTCCAACTCAGCACAGGCCAATCACAATAACTAATAAATCAAGGTGAAAGACAACTAATTAAAGGGATACAACACATAAATAATATATTGCCTTTTCAACAGCCGCCCCCAAATTTGTTATTCAAATTTGTTACATAGGAAAAGGCTATAGTGAAACACCAACCATCCATTTACTAATCACTCCTTTGGAATGGCTGGAAGTTGAATAAGACGAGTGACTGATCTGATATATGATTTATCGTTCACTTGCACTTTGGCAGTCCTGACTGTCCCATCAGTTCCTGGTATTATACGGACCACTTTGACAACAAGCCAAAAGGCCCTGGGAAATTGTTTATCCCAAATCATAACAACCAATTCCATTGGTAAATTCTCCCCTTTACTTTGCCATTTCTCTCGTGATTGTAAGCTGGGCGAGTAATTTTTAATAAAGTGAGTCCAAAACTGATCCGCAAGGATTTGGCTGTACCTCCATTGCTTATGAGTTAAAAGTTCAGACTCTGGGTAAACAACCTGAGATAGTGCGGAGTCCAGCCATCCCATTAGGAGATAATATGGTGTTACAGGATCCAAATCAGCAATATCTGATGAGGTATAGCCAAGTGGTTTTGAGTTTAGAATTCCTTCAATTTCAATTAGTACAGTCCTGAATACTTCTTCATTAACTGTTTGAGTCCCAAGTGTTACTCGTAGTGCTGCTTTAATGGATCTTATTTCTCACTCCCACACACCTCCGAAGTGTGGCGCTCCAGGAGGGTTGAAATTGAATTTAATTCTTTGTTTTGCCAAAAGAGCTTGAAGATCAGGGCACATTTCTTTAAATGTATCACTTAGCTCTGACTCTCCTCCACGGAAATTGGTTCCACAGTCTGAAATCAGCTCAGAAGGTTTCCCCTTATGTGATATAAATCTCCTTAATGTCATTAAAAATGAATCTTTGTCCATAGTAGATAGAACGTCAATGTGAACCGCTCTTGTTGTTAAACATTTGAATAAAATACCCCACCTTTTCTCATTTCTGCGACCTATCTTAACTAAAAATGGTCCAAAACAGTCAACACCTGTAGAGAAAAATGGTGGTTTGAAAAGTTGTAATTTACAAGGAGGAAGATCTGCCATCTGAGGGGGTTGTGGTTTTGCTCTCCATTTCTGACATTCTGTATATTTGTGCTGGTGTTGTTTTACAGCCTCTCTTCCCCTTATTATCCAGTAATACCTACGCAACTCTAAGAATATTCTTTCTTGACCAGGGTGTTTTAATTTTTCATCAAATTCAGCTATTATTAATTTGGTAACTAGATGTTTAGAATCTAATATTATAGGGTGTATAGCTTCAATATTCAATTCCTCACTCTGGCGCAGGCGCCCACCCACTCGAATAAGTTTCATGTCAGAATCATATTCAGGAGCTAATTTTATGAGGCGGCTACTTAGTGGTACAGGCTTACCCGACTGTAGTAGGCTGAATTCCTCTGGGAAGCTGTCACTTTGACTCTGATGTAATATTGCCAGCTCAGCATCTCTGTAATTTTCAGCTGATGGGGCATCCGGAAGGCCCGCCATCCCATGATGGGATAGTGTTGTCTCTTCAATTAATTCTTGGAATGTATGACACTACTCAGCCTTAGGAATGAAATTAACAGTTGTTGAAGTGAATCCACAGAAATCAGTTTTCTTCATTTCAGTGTAATCTGCAACACTTGTTGTATCAGGAAGAATGGGCCATCTGTCAGGTAGATGAGCTAGTAATTTGGGACCCTGATTCCAGCAATTCTTTCCTGCAAGTGCCTGAAGTGATCTCCCACGTGTAATGTGATCTGCTGGGTTATTTTCAGACTCCACATATCACCATTTTTGCACGTCCGTGAGTTCCTGGATTTCAGCTACCCTTGTTCTAACAAATACCTTGCATCTATATGACTCAGACTGAATCCAATTCAATACTGTTGTTGAGTCGGTCCACATTACAACATGATGAATTGTGTACGATAGTTCCCTGGTCAGCAGTTTCGCAAGTTGAGCATCAGTGAGTGCAGCGCAGACCTCAAGCCTGGGAATGGACTGCTGCTTTTTGGGAGCTACTCTTGACCTTGCTGTCAGAAAAGCTATCTCCACGTTACCTTCATTATTTTCTGTCCTCAGATATGCAACTAACCCATATGCTTGACTAGAGACGTCACAGAAAATGTGAATATCTCTAGTAGCAACAGGAGTGTCCAATCCTGGGCTCACATAACATGGTGGATAGCTTATGTCTGGGAGAAACTGTAACTTTCTTTACCACATACACCAAGCTTGAAGGAGGCCCACTGGTAAATTAGGATCATCCCAATCGCGTTGTTTATCTCACAGGCGCTGTACAATTAATTTTGCCCGAGTTGTAAATGGTATAATATATCTAATTGGATCATACTGCTTTGCCAGGACTCTATAAATATGTCTCATTGTAGGTACTGTACTCTCTATTGTTCTACACCTGTAACTGATTTAGTCTCTTTTACAATCCCATACTAATCCAAGTATTGATTCTTGCTGATCAAACTGCTTTTGATTAAGCCAGAGATCACTGTTACAAGCTCTAGCTTCAACTGGTAAATGGGCTATAACTTCAGGCATATTACTTGCCCACTGCCTTAGTTCAAAACCTCCCAGTGACAGCACACTTCTTAATTTGTCAACCAATTCCTTTGAGTTCTCCAATGATGCTGAACTATATAGGCAGTTGTCTACATAAAAATTATTTTCTACACATTTACTTTAGTCTTCTTCGGGAGAACTGTGATCTCTGATATGCCCCTGTAAAGCATAAATTGCACAACAAGGGCTACATGTCGCTCCAAATGGCAAAACTTGCCACTCTAAGACAGTGGGTTGCTCGTCTACCTTTAAATCTCGCCATAAAAATCTAAGAAGTGGTTTGTCTTCAGGGAGCAGACGAACTTGATGGAACATACCTTTAATATCAGTGCTAATTGCCACAGTGTGTTCTCTGAATCGCAGTAACATTCCCAGTAAGGTAGGGCCCAGAGTGGGTCCTGGTAGCAGGAAATCATTCAAATTCTGACCTTGGCATTTAAAGGAACAGTTAAACACAATTCTGTTTTTCCCATTATGTTCTACCATATGGTGTGGAATATACCAGGTCTCCTTTGCTTCTTCAACGCTATCATTTCTTAATCTGGTAACATAACCTGCCTTTTCCAATTTCTCAATTTCAATAGTATAAGCCTTTGATTTCTGTGCATCTTTAGCCAATCTTTTTTCTGCACCTCTTAGCAGAGAAATCACTGCTTCTTTAGGTGCATGCAACTGAGGCATATTCTCAACAGAAGCAGAGGAGTAGCATACCGCAAAACTCCATCCACATTTACTCTCATTGTTTTCTCCTGTAATAAATGTATTGCCCTTTCGTCTTATTTTGATCTGCTCACCTGTTTTTCACTTCTGTAAGGCAAAACATCCAACTGCCAGAGCATCTCAATTTGTTGAATCAGATAATCATCAGGGGCCAATACTGAAGTGATATGACATGCCATTACCTGTTCAGACAACTGGTGCTTCAGTGCATGGAATGGTCCCTGAAGTGTCCATCCAAGTCTGGTACTTACGGCAGCAGGTTCTCCAGGGAGGCCTAAGTGAATTGGTTCAATTGGGGTGATGAGGTGAGGGTAGTCAGATCCTATGAGGAGAAGTGGCTGTGCATTTTCAAATGACTGAAGAGGAAGATCTTGCAAATGTGGATAATTACTTTGTAATGTGCAATAGAATATGAATGTTCTGCTAATTCCAGGTGATTTGCAGTAAAGGCTCCACAAATCTGAAATTTCTTATTTGGTTGGAAAGCGGGAGATACAGAAAAAGATACTGATTGCCCCTTTAGCACTTTAAGGTCTTGTCTTACTGTTCGAAGTGTAAGATCTTCGGGATCACCATTCAATTCAAGATAATTTCCTGCCGCTGGGAGGAGAATAGTGCTTTGTCACCACTTCATAAAACAACTTTGCTTACTTTAAGAAGAACCTTTTTCAAGGATGTAGGCTTGTCAACATAGAGTACTTCACTTGTGGAGCTGGCTGGTTCTTTATTCTCTATTCATGGCTTAACATTTACTTCATGAAGAACGTACAAATGTTTACCATTACAAGTTTTGCTCGTGATTCTCATCCTGCACTGGGCAGCTTGATGATTTCTTCCACATTTCCAACATTTCTTATTAGATCGAATCCAGTTCTCCTTTTGCTCCTTTGTTAACTGACTGAAATTGATGTATTGGTTAAGAGAATGCTTATTATTGTTGCAATAAGCACAATACATTTTAGGTTTCTCGGTTGATGTGGATGATTCAGATGGTTTCTGAGCCTGTACGGGGGGAATGGGAACGGCAGCAGGTGAATCCGTACTAAGAAGGACAGTTGAGGTCTTAGGTGGGGGCTGCCTATGTGGACGGCCTTCCCTTTGCTCTCTTCGTTGACTGTTATGTGTCTTGGTTCCAGTACTGGTTATCCTTATTTCACCTTCTTGCACTTGAACCTCAAACTCAAGCCAATCTGAGAAATCATAGAGTGTTGGAACATTAATGTACCTTGACAAGATATAGCGACGGAAGTTAGCTTTCAAATCATGAGATAGCTTGGAGGAAAGTCGACTTACATGTGAGCCACAATGCAGTTGAATTTTGCCCTTTTCACCTAGTTGGTCAAGCATCCCCACAAAAGTACGGATTTGCAAGGCAAATCTATGGAAGGACACAGTATCACCAGTTCTGATATTTACACCATTCATTAGTCCTTTGCAGCTATTCATTTTAATGCCAGTTTATGAGGCTGACCATATTGTGCAGTTAAGGAAGCCATAGTGTCACAATAAGGATATGGAGAGTTGCTATATGAATCTGCAATTAACAGTGCATCCTCCAATTTAAGGTGATCAACAAGGATTTGATACTTAAAATGTTCAGTAGCATCACTTGGGAGAAGATTCTCAAGAGCTATCTTCATTCTAGAGAATTCTTTTGGATCCTCATGGATCCTCAAAGTATCGTAGGTTTTGGTCCTCTCTAGCTCTTCTCTTGAGATTGGCGTATTAGTGAAGAATAAGGATTTTGATACTGGCCTTCAGCTGGTGGCACTGAACGTGTCTCATTCTGAGCATTTTGATACTGTTGTGCAGGTGGATAGATGGTGGGGCATAATGGATTGATTTTATTCTGCATCATGTCCTGTCTGACAGATCTTACTTAAACATTCTCTGGACTACTTTGTCTTATAAGATCAGTGCCTAAAGGGGTTTGTACTCTTTGGATTAATGAAGGATCTTCAAAGAATGTTAAATATTCTGACCAGTATCTACGGTCACATGCAATGTTGGCAACTGGGCTGCTATAAACTGAAACAGGCCTACTCTGGGAGGCAAAAGATGTATTGGCCTTTTTTGCCATTTTAGTAACTGAAGGAGATTGAGGTTGTTTATCGGACTCCTGTGCAGGGACTACATCTTGTGACAGATAGGGGGCGCTATCGTCCCCTTGAACCCCCAGACAACACGTACTGACACCAGATAAAAGTACAATAATGAATTTATTGTAATAAATATGTGCACAAAGCACCCTCCACTCCACAATACTCAATAAACAATACCCAATCAAGTAAACAATAATCAATCCTTCACTCCCAGCAGCTCAGTCACCCGTCCTCCCAACACGGCCCACTGCTGGGATTTCCCAGAGTCCATTTATATATCTTAACCCGGAAGTGCTTCTGATTCCCCAGTCCATGTGATTCCCCAGCACTTCCGGGTCAGGTAAAAACTCTTCTTTTTCTTCAGCCCAGAAGTACGTCATTTCCTCTGTCCCTGTGACTAGGACGTACTTCCGGGTTATAGTGCAAATATAAGTCCTTATGCCTCCCTGCAGCGTCCTCTGGCGACCCCCATGGTATCCAGCAGGGCTGCGAAGGAAAACTCCAAGGTCCATGATGCCCTGCTGGCTCCTCCATGTTGCAGGGAGGGCTCCATCTGGCGGCTTGGGGGTATTGGCCGGGATAAGCTGCCAGCCATATTCCACAATTTCTATGAGGGTGCAGCTTGCTTATGGCATTGGTAAGATGCATCATATTCTCACGCAAATTCTTATTTTCAGCTTGCATCTCTCTAATTGCTGCAAGGACTTCGTAACTAGCTCCTGGGTTTGGAGGGTTAGGAATTATTCTCTCAGCAGCAATCTGGACCTCATTTTGTTGCCCAATGTCAGAATCAGGGAGAGGGGAGGGGTGTCATCTTGGCAGCACCCTCAGAATTTGTCCTCTTCCAGTAACTTGTAGGTGAATGATAAATCTCAGATTCTGGATTCACCCTTCTAATTACACCTTCTTGACTGAGCGAACGATTCTGCCAATTGGAGTGATGTGCTGTCTGAGGTGGAATCACAACTAACTGATTCGATAATATGGGTGCACTGTTACACCTACTCACATAATTCACATCAAAACCTTCCAAGTACACAGGGCAACGTAATTGGCGTCTGGGTCTAACAGTGGCTTCATTATCCTCCATAGGGAAGAATTAAGTTGGTTCATGTTTAAATTACAACCATTGCACACATCCGGTCAGGCATGGATGAAGATGTCCAAATTCTATTTATTAATTTCTTCCAAACTTATACAAATATGAAGATATGATTTTATAATTAATTATACAAACTTTCACATTTAAATGAAGCTCCTACTCTACTGCTCAGACGCCACCAAACTAATCTATAATGTTCAAAATGAAGCATTGTGATTGGCCAAGTTCCAACTCAGCACAGGCCAATCCAAATAACTAATAAATCAAGGTGAAAGACAACTAATTAAAGGGATACAACACATAAGTAATACATTGCCTTTTCAACAGATATAATGGCGAAAAGTCAGTTTTTAAAAAATGCAAACTGTAATCCTGCTCTGGTTTGTTCATGCCTATTACATAGCCCTTCCGTGACTGGATCCTGCTAATTATAACTTCTCATTCCCTGACTGGTCACTCTTCACAGAAGAAAACCATATTCCAACATAGCAGACTTAAAAAAGTTGCTTTTCAAGATTCTTGTTCTGTTGCTTACCTGTATGTACAGTATCTATATTGCATCTTTTACAGTTTGAATGTTGCCTACATACATGAAAGGCGAAGAATTTATCAGTCACTACACTTTTGCAAAAAATCCTGTGGCTAGTGGCGTTACCGTTTCTTCAAGGGTTTTTCCACTAAATGCACGCATGTCTCCACATATGTGAAGATCTACGTCATATGTATTTTCAGCCATTTTAGTGTGGACGTAGATACTTTTGTAAACAATGTGAAAACACTAGTATGGACAGAGACTACTTTGATTAAAAAACACAATTTCTAAATGAAAATGAAAATATATTTCTTACAAGTAAGCTAACAAGTGATAATGGCACTAAATTTATTGCTTCCCTTTAGTGTTCAGTGTAGTCAACATTTTGATACAATTAACAACAACAACAGCATTTATTTATATAGCACCTTCCAACACAGAGTATAATTCAAGGTGCTTTATAAATGGTAGTAAGCAAAAACAAAGAAAAACAATAGCCAAATAAACAATTAAGAAAGGTCAAATAGCTAGTGAATAAAGAAAAAATAACTCCACTGGAGAAAAAAAACAAACCCTCGGGGGCTCTGCAACCAAAAGCCCACCCA
Source organism: Erpetoichthys calabaricus (assembly GCF_900747795.2). NCBI lineage: Eukaryota > Metazoa > Chordata > Cladistia > Polypteriformes > Polypteridae > Erpetoichthys > Erpetoichthys calabaricus. Next base: position 135,924,503 of record NC_041398.2, on the reverse strand, counting down.
GGCCCCGCTGGTTATTCTATCGAATATGTACATAAAATAAAAAAATAAAAAACTGGAAGTAAACTAAGGGAACTTAAACATTAATTATTCTTTGCAAAAATCTAAATGTTTCAGAATATCTTTGTATGAAAGAATACAAAGTAACTGCTTGTTAACAATGAAATACATTAAAAGTATCGGTAATGTTCTAATTGTGAAATACATATTTCAGCCAGGTTCCTCCACTGGCTTGGGTTCAAATTTCTGCATTATACAGTGCATCCAGAAAGTATTCACAGCGCATCACTTTTTCCACATTTTGTTATGTTACAGCCTTATTCCAAAATGGATTAAATTCATTTTTTTCCTCAGAATTCTACACACAACACCCAATAATGACAACGTGAAAAAAGTTTTGCTTGAGGTTTTTGCAAATTTATTAAAAATAAAAAAACTGAGAAATCACATGTACATAAGTATTCACAGCCTTTGATCAATACTTTGTCGATGCACCTTTGGCAGCAATTACAGCCTCAAGTCTTTTTGAATATGATGCTACAAGCTTGGCACACCTATCCTTGGCCTGTTTCGCCCATTCCTCTTTGCAGCACCTCTCAAGCTCCATCAGGTTGGATGGGAAGCGTCGGTGCACAGCCATTTTAAGATGTCTCCAGAGATGTTCAATCGGATTCAAGTCTGGGCTCTGGCTGGGCCACTCAAGGACATTCACAGAGTTGTCCTGAAGCCACTCCTTTGATATCTTGGCTGTGTGCTTAAGGTCATTGTCCTGCTGAAAGATGAACCGTCGCCCCAGTCTAAGGTCAAGAGCGCTCTGGAGCAGGTTTTCATCCAGGATGTCTCTGTATATTGCTGCAGTCATCTTTCCCTTTATCCTGACAAGTCTCCCAGTCCCTGCCGCTGAAAAACATACCCACAGCATGATGCTGCCACCACCATGCTTCACTGTAGGGATGGTATTGGCCTGGTGATGAGCGGTGCCTGGTTTCCTCCAAACGTGACGCCTGGCATTCACACCAAAGAGTTCAATCTTTGTCTCATCAGACCAGAGAATTTTCTTTCTCATGGTCTGAGAGTCCTTCAGGTGCCTTTTGGCAAACTCCAGGCGGGTTGCCATGTGCATTTTACTAAGGAGTGGCTTCCATCTGGCCACTCTACCATACAGGCCTGATTGGTGGATTGCTGCAGAGATGGTTGTCCTTCTGGAAGGTTCTCCTCTCTCCACAGAGGTCCTCTGGAGCTCTGACAGAGCGACCATCTTGGTTCTTGGTCACCTCCCTGACTAAGGCCCTTCTCCCCCGATTGCTCAGTTTAGATGGCCGACCAGCTCTAGGAAGAGTCCTGATGGTTTTGAACTCCTTCCACTTACGGATGATGGAGGCCACTGTGCTCATTGGGACTTTCAAAGCAGCAGAAATTTTTCTGTAACCTTCCCCAGATTTGTGCCTTGAGACAATCCTGTCTCGGAAGGTCTACAGACAGTTCCTTTGACTTCATGCTTGGTTTGTGCTCTGACATGAACTGTCAACTGTGGGACCTTATATAGACAGGTGTGTTCCTTTCCAAATCATGTCCAATCAACTGAATTTACCACAGGTGGACTCCAATTAAGCTGCAGAAACATCTCAAGGATGATCTGGGGAAACAGGATGCACCTGAGCTCAATTTTGAGCTTCATGGCAAAGGCTGTGAATACTTATGTACATGTGCTTTCTCAATTTTTTTATTTTTAATAAATTTCCAAAAATCTCAAGTAAACTTTTTTCATGTTGTCATTATGGGGTATTGTGTGTAGAATTCTGAGGAAAAAAATGAATTTAATCCATTTTGGAATAAGGCTGTAACATAACAAAATGTGGAAAAAGTGAAGCGTTGTGAATACTTTCAGGATGCCCTGTATCTTTTTGTTAATCTTTGATCCTTTTGTCTATGTTAATATGGTTACTTTTGTTATTTATTTGCACTACTCTGTGTTTTATTAGATTTCTGTATTATTTATTTTCTATGTGGACTTGTTCTGTTATATTGTATTTTGTGTTTTGTGGGTGGTTCCCAAAGATACAGGTCCACCTGTCCATCTTTATCAAAGGACTGCCCTCAACCTATAACGGCTGAAGAAACACACAGTCCTTTGCAGTTCATTGAATGTGCTTAGTGGTATTGATGAGTTCTCTTATTGATTATATGAATATTGTATTTTGTTGAATTTCTGGATTTTTGACCTCTGTGCTCTGTTATTGAGTTTGCTTTCTGGATTTGATTTTTTGGGACTTGTTTGCTTTGGATTATCATTGTTGTTTAAGGCACCTCCTTTTGTGACTTTTTGTACTTCAGAACTCCCTTTCAGAGCATTTTTGAAAATATATCTTTTATTTATAAAGATTTCTCATCTGTCCTTAATGCTTTACCACAGCACACCAGCAATTAACAACTGGCCCTCTCTCAATTAACAACTTGAGCTACACATTCCTTGCAATTTAATAGAGCCAGTGCACTAGGAAAAAATAAATCATGTAAACTTAATAAAAATAATTGCAAACATTAAGTTACTGTGATTAGTCAACCACTCTAGACATCATAAAGGTTTGGGGCAGCAACCCGTATATTATAACCCAGCTGCAAAACTTTAAATATTTGAACAAAGGTGTTCACAAGATTGAGTCCAAATCAGAACTGTCAGATGAGTTAAGCTGGGGGCTTTAAAGGCCCAAAAAGGAAGTGACGTCATCAGGGCTAGAACGGGAAGTGATGTCATCTCTGGTGCCGGAAGTAGGTGGGATTTCCCGGGACTAATCTGCAAGGAACTGAGAAAGACAGTCAGTACACCCTACCACCCCTTGGTCTGGTGTAGTATTAGCATTACTCAAGCCTTTTAGCTGCCTCCTATTCGAATGTGTGTGACACTACATAACATCAAAATTAATGTTGCTGTTGTTCTTATATATTATTCATTTAAAGGGTTTGTAAAGGCCATGAAATTTATGGAAAGTATATAAAATGTAATGATAACAAAAGGCAGATGTTAGTAAAAAAATATTGAAATCAGGGTGACCTGGTTGCATACCCTGGCATATGAAAGAAAAAAAGTAATGCAGGTGTTCTCCTGATTTCATCCCCCTAACAAATGCATTCAGATACATCACCAAAGTCATAGGATTTTTTTTTATATTTCTTAAGGTAAGGATCTAAGTGCTATTTTGTCATACTATAAATAAATTGCCCATAACAATCAGATATCTCCCTTCAGGATCAGATACTACATCTGATACTTCAAATGAGATTGTTCTATGTATAAGAATTCCACACCTGTAGTTTTCTTTGTAAAGTTGGAATGGAATACTTGGCCTGTGCAGTCTCTGTGCAGCCGAAACTGATCCTTGCTTAATAAGTGGATCTCCGGTAAAAATAGTATTTTAGCGTTTAGACCTGTTAGGCGAGGGAATACCTTCTTTCTCTTTAATTTGTGATTGAGACCTTTAACATTCCATCTCACAAAGTTAACTGTTTGGTCATTGAGACCTTGCTTCTGAACTTTTGTTGTCATTTTGTAGTCTTAATTTAAGATAAGACAGCTTTGACCTTAATTCCTAATTTTCCCAGGAGTAATTGCCATGAAGCCTATTGTTACATTGGCACTTAAAAGTTTTATTTTTATATGTAATGTTCATAGAGTATAAATATATGCACGTGACACCCTGGGGCCTGTGGTTGTCTTAATCTAGTAATGTTATTTTTCTCAATTACATATAACACAGAAAAGGTGATATTTGTTATTCATTATTTTCCCAACGTTTCCTAATAACCAAATTAATCCAGTCGTCATGGAGCTGTATAAAATGCCTAGCCAGAGGTGGTACAGTATTTTTAAAGAATGGCTTATCACAGCAAAGTACAGGAGGAGAAGGAGTGGTTGACAGCATGCACTGATACAGCACAGTGCTGCACCCACCACACGACAAATCACCTCAGGATCCCAGATTAGGACCCGAGTACAGCTGTGCAATGGGTGACACCTCAGCACCACACTAAAGCACAGACACCATATAATACATATTGTTTAAGATGGAGTCCCTGTGTACTATGATGTTTCCTGATGACATTGTGATCTGTAGCGATAGTAAGGAGCAGGTTGAGGAGACCCTGGAGAGGTGGAGATATGCTCTAGAGAGGAGAGTAATGAAGGTCAGTAGGAACAAGACAGAATACATGTGTGTAAATGAGAGGGAGGTCAGTGGAGTGGTGAGGATGCAAGGAGTAGAGTTGGCGAAAGTGGATGAGTTTAAATACTTGGGATCAACAGTACAGAGTAATGGGTATTGTGGAAGAGAGGTGAAAAAGAGAGTGCAGGCAGGGTGGAATGGGTGGAGAAGAGTGTTAGGAGTGATTTGTGACAGGCGGATATCAGCAAGAGTGAAAGGGAAGGTCTACAGGACGGTAGTGAGACCAGCTATGTTATATGGGTTGGAGACGGTGGCACTGACCAGAAAGCAGGAGACAGAGCTGGAGGTAGCAGAGTTAAAGATGCTAAAATTTGCATTGGGTGTGACGAGGATTAGAAATGAGTACATTAGAGGGTCAGCTCAAGTTGGACGGTTGGGAGACAAAGTCAGAGAGGAGAGATTGCGTTGATTTGGACATGTGCAGTGGGGAAATGCTGAGTCTATTGGGAGAACGATGCTAAGGATAGAGCTGCCAGGGAAGAGGAAAAGAGGAAGGCTTAAGCGAAGGTTTATGGATATGGATGACATGCAGGTGATGGGTGTAACAGAACAAGATACTGAGGACAGGAAGATATGGAAGAAGATGATCCACTGTGGCGACCCCTAATGAGTGCAGCCAAAAGAAGAAGAAGAGAAGAAGTTTAAGATCTCATATCAGATCTGGAGAACACACACAAAAATATCTCCATGACAATCCAAAGGAATACAGTATAAGAAACTGGCAATGGCTGAGCAATTTCTTAATTCGAGACACTGATTCTGCATCTTTTTACTGCACGTTAATGGCTCATTGTATGTTGATCTGTATTTTTCTATTTCTTACATTATGCAATATAAATGCAATATAAATATTTCCATGCATTGCTTGTCTATTTTATGTGGCATTGAGTTAAATATATTGATTCAGCCTTACACTATACTTCAGTTCAAATATAAATATAAAATATGGTTTCCATACTTTTTTGTGTCCAAAACAGATTCTCTGGTCCATTAATTTTACACTGTGCTAAGTCCATTAAACCTGTACCTGATGTGGTCTTAGTTAGTACACAACTTTGCTACCCAAGAAGAGGCACATTGCAACTGCTCTTAGTCTAAGTCTTTGTCCAATATTAGTCTGCTGCTCCAAGGTACACTGAAACAGCGCTAATTCTGAAAATTAGCCTTGTTGCTGTAAATAAGTGGTAAGATCAGATCAGCACAGGATTATCCCCAATTAATATTGCAATGCTACTGACTTGTGAAGTGCAGTACATGTGCATACACAAAAGTATCATTTTTCATTAAATATAAACAAAGAAAACAATACATTTTCATGTGAGAATCCTTTTTCTGTAATAGTTGATATCAGAATTTGGTCGCATAATGGTCAATGCGCAGTCTTACTGTTATTTATAACTAGCTGAGATACCCATCTATGACAGGTAAATCACAACATCAAAATTCTGGAAGAATAAATAGTACTTGGCTTAATTTTTTGAATGCATAAATTTAACTTTATAATGCATGTCAGTATTTATTTATTTAATTTAATTTAATTGAAAAAATATACTGTTATTTATTTATGTATTTATCATCTGATTTGAAAAAATATCAGATGTCAACAGATTGCTTTAATATATACAGCAATTATTGTTGTGTTTCCTGCAGTGTATATAAGTAAAGAGCTATTTGATGTTACTGTGTGGGCAAAATATATAAAGCTACCCATGAGAGAAGCAATCTGGTCTTAAATCAATGCCTGCAGTTTTCAATGTTTGACCTTGTGGTTTGTTTAGTAATAGTAAAGCAGACACAAATGGGAACTTGTAGACATTTTTAAAAAGAATGCAAAATGAGTGGGAATCAGCTTGGGATGAAAATTATTTCATCTGTTCTATTGCCTGTCAGTATTTTAGCTTCAATTAAATGGCTGTAAACAGCTATAACTTTCAATCTAGTTCTATTGCAGAGTTTAGAAAGTGTATGTTTTCTTAGCAACATGATTGGTGAACCTACTTTCAAATGAATTTTGTTTTTGGCAAACGGAGAACTGTCAGAGAATTCAAAAATTTAATAGTATAATTTATGGTGTCATCCTGGTTTATTCGTTCCAAGTAAATATAGTGCATTCACAGGGCCAGGAGTTCACTTTTGTTGTTAATTGGCTTATTTCAGCATACGGGGAAAATAGGCATAGTGAAATACTGGGCCAAAAATTATAAACAAATTATAAACAAAAATGTGATCCTACTTTATAAGCAAATTCAGAATGCACCAGAAATCAGAGTTGTAAGTCAAAGTAAAGAATCCTTTACCATAGGTTTATATTTAAGCACACACCAACAAAGATAGAGTAGGTTGTTTTTATCTGCAATCGTAGATTACCAGGAAGTACATGCACTGTTCTTTATACCATTGCAGGACTACTGTCATATGACTGTGCATTTCTAGCTATCTTTGCCAAGCACCTCTGTAGCAATGTCAACAAAATGGCAGCACCCATAACATAATATTGTGCCCCAAAAGATGTGAAACTATTTTAACTATTAAACCATAGCATGTAGTACAAAATAACAGTATTTTAATTCACAAAAAAAAAAAAATTGAATGTGTGCTATTCACAAAAGGAGAAGAACAATTAATTCCTGTCTGGGAGCGTTTTCATGCATTAATTCCACATTCATTTGCTTGTCATTTACTATTTAAATAAAGATCTCAAGTGAAAAAAATCACTGTAAGTGTGCTTATCCTTTACTAGGTGAAGGCAGCTACTATATAATAGTTGGGACATGGGGTTGGCAGCAGTGAATTTCTGTGAACTGTGGAGGAAACATATTAATGTGCATGATGATTTGTTTTACTTGGTCTTTGTGAGGAAAATATGAAGCATATCACATTGTTTAAAATCTGTACTCCACCCCTTCACAGTAAAGGAGTGGCATGAATAGAATTGATTTTACAGGTGTAGTATAGATTACATGAATTAAACAATTACACATGATTTATTTACAGTTATTTACAATGTCCACAGTCCCGCACAGCACACACTGCTTCCTGCGCCAAACACCTCTCTCTCTCGACCTCTTAATGGTCATCTTTGGGCCGCCTTCTCCCACTCTCTGAAGCCTTGTCTTCTGCCACCCGACACCAGCTCCCCAACTGTTGGAAGGTGGCCCATTTTTATGCTTCCCCGGATATGCTCCAGGTGCCCCTTGATGAACTCCGGGTGACCCTGGAATACCTTCCACCAGCACTTCCTGGTGTGGCGGAAGTGCTGGCTTCCAGTGCTTCAGGATCCAGTACACACCCCCTGGCAGTGGCCACAGGCCCCTATAGGGTTGAGCTTCCCAGCTCGGTTCCCGTGACCAGGGCGGCTGTCCTCTCGTGGCAGAGCCGCTATATAGGCGTCCCGGCTGGGTATGGCAATAAACTAAACTGAATAATATTGGTGCCCGCCTAGCAATGGGTTACAAAGGGCAAGGCAGAAATGGTAATCAACTTTAACGCTTGCCTCTAAAATCATGAAGGAGGGACTTTGTGCTTGGAAAACAACATTATTTCACATTTATTAACAGGTTTAAAAAAGTCGTTTCTTTGAGAATTCAAATGGTGAGAAGTTTCTTCATCCAAGCTCAGAAGATTTTCCGCATATTCTTAATTTTTTTGTCCTTTTTATCTCTACAGATTAGAGATTCTGAGTTACTGTATTTTTCATGAACTTCCTAGTTAAGGATGTTTGAGGTTAATCTTAATGCTGATTTGTTGAAGGTGAATGATTTGCCTAAAACAAAATCTTTGATGTTGTTCTGATATCAGATTGACCACTCATTCAAGGCTACTGATTACTCAGCAGTGTATGAGCGCTAAACTTGCTCTAGTAAAAAGCAAGAATTTACCTTAGAATTGTAACCAAATGTTATTGGTTTCACTAATTTAGAATTAAGAGTGTTGGAACAAGGGTTCATTAGTAAGAGGACACGAAAAGTCAAAACTGAGTGACAGAAGAAGACAAAAGGAGAATGCTACTAATACCTGGGAAGAGGGTAAATGGGTGAGCCACTATATTAGTATTTCTTAAGCAATGGGTTGGGTTGCAGACATGTTTCAGATGAATTGAGATGATATTCCAGAACAGTTTAAAAACCTGTGAAATGCCAATACAATGTCACCCTTTCCTTGCATTCTAAACACAAATAGCAATAGGCTTTTCCTGGCACACCCATTCTTAATCACAGGAGTGAAAAATTTAGCTTCTATTTTGGCCCTACTATGTACACACAAATACTAGACTGCATTAACACAGGAATTCTTGAAGCCTACGAAAAAACTCATCCCGGACCAAATTAAATCCCTTCGCACCTCACCATCAGCGTCTTTTGTTTTGTAAATGTGTCGATCAGCACAAGCAGCAAGCTGCCTGCTATCCCATCTCCTGGCTTGAAGGAGCTCAACTCTCCCAGCTCAAGCCAAGGCTCCTTATGTGCATGTGAGGTTCCTGTAGTTGTATAGGGTAAATAATACAGTATATCATCATTTGAATACATGCATTTCATGTGTGTTCAGTATCTACAAAGGTCTGGGTATTCGTAGGATGAAAGGAAATGCAAGAAATGCTGAACAAATACAAAAAAGAAGAAACTTTTTCTATGTTATACTAATAATGACGTGAAGTGTATAATGTGTGAAGATTTTAGTCCAAATATCAAATAAACACATGCGGTTTAATTCAAGAATATAACCAAAGAAAAAAAAGCATTTGATTTACATGTTGCTGTCAGTGAGTTAAATACCCAAGCTTAAATGTCAATCGACACGGAGTTTACATATATTCTTGAATGGTGCAAAAGTAAGAACTGCTGCCTTATAACTCGAAGATCCCAGGTTTGAGATTGGGTGCTACGCGTTTTGAGTAGTGAGTTGCTATTTTTATTATTATTTCTACAATATAATAAGAACATACATTTGATTTGAGTCTGTAACACCCGGTGTAAATTTTGGCTACTTGTAAAAGTTAGCGCTTGTTTTTTTATTGTTTAGTTTTATTCTCTCAGTGACGTTCACGTGGTACAACGAACTTGCCTCTCACTCTTTGAGTTGATGGCATTTATCTTCATTCTTTTCACATGAGCAGCGCTATGGCTGATGCCTGCTCAGAACTATTTGTTGTACCGGCAATCAAAGATATGGTGTCCCGTGACCGCTATCAGATTGGACAAAGGCAGGACCATAACCACAGACAGCTTCTTCACAGCGCTTTTGCCGACTAATAAACCACAAACCACAACGCAACACTGCTTGACACCATATGAAGGGATTTAAGGTGGGCCGGGATTACAAGCTTTTTCATAGGCTACAGGAATTCTAGTGTTAAAATAAACTACAAACTTCTTAAATTCGCAGTAACTTAAAAATGAAACAAGAAGCCTGAGTTTGCAAACTATCATTAACAATATTTGAAACTGAATATTCTGCACATACAAACATGATATTGACCCAACAGTGAGTGCTCAGACACCATTCCCTAAAAATAGGATAGAGTGATACGAAAGTCAATGGAGGCTCTGATCGGGGCTCTCAAGAGACTGAGCAAGGGGTCTGAGTGTCTGGGCTTGTGAGTGCCCTGGTTGAAAACCAAGATCCAGGCCTTTAATGACCTCATAGGCACACCCATCAGCAGTGTGTCTGTCTGCGAAGAGAATGTCAACCATGTTGAGAGGTTTACTCAGTGACATTTATGTCTCTGGTGACTCTTCCTATGAAATCAGTAGAAGGATTGGGAGAGCATGGGGGGTCATGAGGTCGCTGGAATGGGATGTGCGGCACTCCCAATATCAATGCAAAAGGATGAAGGTCCAAGTCTTTAAAATCCTGCTGCTTCCTGTCTTGCTATATGGTTGCGAGACATGGATGCTATCCAGTGACCTGAGACGAAGACTGGACTCCTTCAGTACTATGCCTCTTTGGAGAATCCTTGGGTACTGCTGGTTTGACTTTGTGATCACACTTGGTGTGAGTCCCGAATAAGGAACATTACCTGCATTGTGAAGGAGCATCAGTTATGGCACTACGGCCATGTGACATGATTCCTCGAGGGTGATCTGGCTCACAGGATCCTTATTGTTGAGCACTTGAGTGGCTGGGTCAGGCCAAGAGGACGGCCACGTAATACCTGGCTGTGGCAGATAGATGGTCATTTCTGGAGAGTGAGAATGGACCATGTGTCTGTCTGGGGGGTTGCCAACCTGGATCATGAGTTGTTTCGCTGTGTGACGGGTGCAGCAACACGCTGTACCAGTGCATGCTTACCAATCTGACCTGACCTGACCTGATGAGAATATGCTGCCTTTTAGAATAAGTCTTTAGTAAACTTTTTTTCCTTCACTCTTTAAAGTTGAATGCAAAAAGTAAATACAGCATAAAAGTTCTCCACTTTCCTTTTTTCTCGTATCAGACATTTGAAAACCTGGGATGCTCAGTTAATTGCCCATGAGTGCCAATGTATGGTAGCTATCAATTGTTTACATGGCCTAACCGTGAATACTGCTGTGTGTGGAGTGACAAACAAATAAATTAAAGATTGTCTGGTATATTAATAGGCCTTTAGACGATACGTTAAGGGAACAGCATGTAAAATTCAGGTTTTTGCAATCTTCACAGTGAAGGGCTATTTAATCAGTAAGACAAGGAAAAAGTTGCAAAACAACTCTTGAGTACTCTCACTTGCATTGCAGTAAGATTAATTCCCATACTAGCTGATACGGGTGTACAACAAAGTCCCTGGTGGAGTGTGTTTGAAGCCTGAAATGTATGTTATTAGAGCTTTGTACACAGCTGTAAGGCAGCCTCAGGTCGTAATTATAACACCACATGCTATATGCGGAACAAGACCGTTCATGAGAGTAAAATTAGTCATCCTTCCTTATGGGAGGGTGAAAACCAATGTGAATTATAGCATATGGTTAGTCACAGTGGAGTGTAACTTAAATTCACAATGAGTAAGAAGATTTGAAAAGTACAATTCCAGTTTCAGGTGTGCAAATATTAGAAAATTATTAGGACGTATGCCTATAAACTGTGAGTCAATTTTACTTAATAAGCAATAAAGGAAAACATTTACTTCCAAATCTATAACATTTGAATGTATGGATTGAAAGTTTTGTGAGGTAAACATTTCAATTTAATTAGTTTAAAAGTGTATGCACTCATCTGAATTTTAACATATTTTGTTTTCTAGTTATCATTTTTGCTTAAACATTTCAAAGATTTAGTCTTAAATTTAAACCTTTGTTGATAATTACAATTGCCTTAATAGGAAATATATATATTTCAATTGTACCTATATAACTTTATACCAAAACATGCATTCATACCAGTATCATCAGTTTTAATAAGAAACTCATTCAATACATTGTATCCTAGCATCTGTGGTATACTTTGAAACATAAAGTAGCACCCAGAAATAGTGGTCCAGTTTTTGTGAGAATTTGAAAGGGGGAGCTTAGCCAGGTGAACAAATGGTTAGTGTCCATTTCTCATTAACACCACAAAAAAGCCCCACTTTGGGCCCCCTATAAAAATAAGACTGCTAAAAAAGATTAAATCTTACTGAGTTCGGACACATGTGCTGTTTTTAATGTACATCGAAAATATCCCAGACATGTGTTTGGTATGTTAGTCCTAAAAGTGGTTATAAAAATGCTCACATTTATGGGAGGTTCTGAAAGTCCCAGAACAGCTGCTCTTACAGATTGTTTATCAGCCTGTAACATCACATAACTGAAAATATTCCACATTACAAAGATTTGTTGTTCCTTACATGAATAACTGGTTAATGATCTGAATTTAGATCATGGGCAGACAACTTAGCCAATGTCAGCTCAGCATTACCAACTACATTTCAGTTAAGCTCAAGCATCTTAGATTTTAGTTGAAGTCATATTTATTGAGTCATTACTTTTCCCTTGGTGGTGTTGATAATAATAACATCCACATGTAGAGACAATGCAGACATCTGTGCAATGTGGATTATATTCTCAAATGGAATACCTTCGGATGTTACCATGTAATATGTCATTGTTTATGACAGCCAGTTACTCCTGTTGTTTGTCAGTCTTTGTTCAATTGGGCAGCAACACGCTGAGGGGATCCTATAGACTGTCATACAATCTTTCATTTTACTGTTACTTTGAGTCTTGTTTCACTTTAATTTACTGTATATAGCAGTGACTTCAGCTTAAAAGAAAATGTAAATATTGAAAAAATATTAAATTAAAGTCATATTGTTGTAGGCATGAACTCTCCTTATAAAGCATGAATCTGAAGAGGAGGATAAAAACATGACATACAATTAAGTTTTTCTTTTTTGCAGTCTTCCACAGCATGATAATGATTTGCTTTCACAAGTGAATACTTATTCTTGCTTCCATTTTATTGCATTCCAAAGTCTCTGCCAGATATCTGATGTCCTTTTATTCCTAACTGTGCATGTTCTGTCAGGAGCACCCATTAAAGCTCCACTTGGAATTCATATGAAGGTGTTGAGGTCACCAGGCCACCCCACTAAGCACCAGCTGCCCCTGCATCCCTCAATCCTGATAAACACTTTAAGGGCTAGGCATCTAAAATATTTCTATATTCCATAAGGCACTGCAAAAGCTGAATTTCCCTTTGGTACAAATAAAGCATTAGAAACCTATCTATATCTATCTATCTATCTATCTATCTATCTATCTATCTATCTATCTATCTATCTATCTATCTATCTATCTATCTATCTATCTATCTATCTATCTATCTATCTATCTATCTATCTATCTATCTATCTATCTATCTAGTATCACAGTTAAGATGTCTACAATTATACATAGACAGCACTGATGAAATGGCTTTCATTTGGGAATCCCAGCTGCCATTTAAAAGTTTAGATGACACAATCTGATGTAGAGCATTCAGAGCAACAGAGACAGGGAAATGGTTCTAAAAGAAACCCTAGTAACATTCTATCCAGTTGCCAGAAGTCCCCTTTCACATAGATTAATTTCTAACTATTTTCTCATTTTGTGACATCTTCTTGGTAAAGCAAAGATAACAGTAAATGAAGTGAACAAGACAGCAAATAATTAATCAGCACAGATTAATACTTCATGCCAAAGAATATGTCAGCTAATTACCATTTGCCTAACAATGTCAATATAAATTAATTTATCTTATTACAAGATTATTTATAACATCCACACATTTTTAGAAAGACAAAGACAGTAATTATGCTGCATCATGTTTACTCACATGTTTCTCTATCTCCACATCTGGTAGCAGGGCTAAATTATTTATGCAAATTATTTGGTCAGCTAAGAATGGAATGGAAAGGCCATTGATCCAGATGACATACCTGTAGAAGCATAGAGGTGTTTAGGAGAGATGGCAGTGGAATTTTTAACCAGATTGTTTAATGGAATCTTGGAAATTGAGAGGATGCCTGAGGAGTGGAGAAGAAGTGTACTGGTACTGATTTTTAAGAATAAGGGGGATGTGCAGAGTATTTAGTAAGTTCAGGAGGATAAAATTGATGAGCCACAGCATGAAGTTATAGGAAAGAGTAGTGGAAGCTCGATTAAGAAGTGAGGTGATGATTAGTGAGCAGCAGTATGGTTTCATGTAAAGAAAGAGCATAACAGATGCAATGTTTTCTCTGAGGATGTTGATGGAGAAGTATAGAAAAGGCCAGAAGGAGTTGTATTGTATCTTTGTGAACCTGGAGAAAGCATATGACAGAGTCCCTCGAGTACATAAGAGTTGTACAGAATATGTACGAGGGAAGTGTGACAGTGGTGAGGTCTGTGGTAGGAGTGACGGATGTATTCCACATGGAGGTAGGATTACATCAGGGATCACCGCTGAGCCCTTTCTTATTTGCAGTGGTGATGGACAGGTTGACAGACGAAATTAGTCAGGAGTCCCCTTGGACTATGATGTTTGCTGATGACATTGTCATCTGTAGGGAGCAGGTTGAGGAGAGATGGAGATATGCTCTAGAAAGGAAAGGAATGAAGGTCAGTAGGAACAAGACAGAATACATGTGTGTAAATGAGAGGGGGGTCAGTGGAATGGTGAGAATGCAGGGAGTAGAGTTGGCAAAGGTGGATGAGTTTAAATACTTGGGATCAACAGTACAGAGTAACAGCGAACGTGGAAGGGAGGTGAAAAAGAGAGTGCAGGCAGGGTGGAATGGGTGGAGAAGAGGGTCAGGAGTAATTTGTGAGAGACAGTTATCAGCAAGAGTGAAAGGGAAGGTCTACAGGACGGTAGTGAGACCAGCTATGTTATATGGGTTGGAGACAGTGGCAATGACCAGAAAGCTGGAGGTGGCAGAGTTAAAAATGCTGAGATTTGCATTGGGTGTGACGAAGATGGACAGGATTAGAAATTAGTACATCAGAGGAGACAAAGTCAGAGAGGCGAGACTGCGTTGGTTTGGACATGTGCAGAGGAGAGATGCTGGGCATATTGGGAAAAGTAACTCTTTGTTTAGTATAAATGAGAAAATTGACTTAAATGCTGCTTAAGAAGGCATAATTAGCTAGACTATTCACTTTATGTTTTTGTTTTCTAAGGACATTTGATAATAATTTCTAAGGACATTTCATTATAATTTAAATTAAATTTAAATAAATAAAATGCAAGTAATGAATCTCATAATGAAAAACATATACTGTATATACACTACTGTATACCACACTTTCAAAATGTAGCTGGTTTAAATAATGCTAGCAGCTACTTCAGGATTTCATAGATATATGTATGTCATAAAACTAGTCTGTTCATTTCAGAGAATTTTATATATAATACAGTTTTTACATTATAGGCAGAAGCTTTTGGTTCCATGATTTATTTGCTTCAGATCTCTTCTATGAAATTTTTCATTGGAAATATATCATACTCTTTTCATAAATAAGAATCCTAAGCCTGCATTTTCTGTCTCACTTTGACTCTTTTAACAGAAAGGCTTTGAATTATTTCACGCAGCCAGTATATTAAAGTATGTTAGTGGTTTTATGAGGCCATGTTTTGGATCACCTTCAAGCAGGCAAATGCACCCTTAATATCCGATAGGCAATAACTTTATGGAAAGCATTCTTCATTTAAATTTACTTTTAAAGTCATGAATAACCTTTTAAATCAAGGCCTTTCTCAAAGAAAATTACATTAAAATCAGTTGCTCTTGCATAATAGCTAGGCTATCCAAATAAAAATGTGAATAGCAAAAATAATACATGCAAACTTGATATCAACACTGGAAATGAGTGTTTCACAGCACAGATTGGTTTGTTCCTCCACTTTTACACTCTTTGTTGTAAACTTCAGCACTTTGCAAATTGCATTTCCACATTTATAGTCATATAAGCAGGCAGAAAAAGTAAGTCCAAAACCACTCCATATGACACTTACTTTTGGATAGGCAACATAAATTCTGCATTCATTATATAGTAGATTCTAACTATATTATTGATTGTTACATTTTTATACCTGTTCAATCAAACTGAGTATTCTATACCGCTGTGAGCATTTTTTGTTTTTACAGTAGTATGACTTACTTTGAATAAAAAAATGTATGGCTTTATTTACCTATGCTTCAAAATGTAATTTCATTATACATTTAAGGATAAACACTGTGAAAATGGCACTCATTTAACAAATGTAATATATGGCAGCAAAACTGTAGTGATTGGCACTGCTGCCCCAAGGATCAAGTGGCCAGGGGTTGTTTCCCATGTTGGGTGGCCATCTATCGTGTGTTTTCTTATTCTCCCTGTGTCTACTTGTTCCACTGTTTTCTTACCTCATCCCCAGAAATGTGCAGGTTATGTTAACTGGTAATTTAAAGTTGACCCATTTTGATGACGAATTTGTATGTATACATTAGTGAGACCTACGGTAGAGTGAAATCCTGTCCAGGTAGATAGAACCAAGATAGGTCCTAGCAATTCTGCCACTGTGAATTGGAACAAGTTGTTATTAATGCTAAGTTATACCATGAAAACTTAAGCAAGACAGGTGAAATTTTCAACAGAGCCAACCAATTAGTATAAACAAAGCTAATTAAAAAATCATTTTATTACAATGTGTATCATACAGACCAATTTCACTTCTGAGTAATGATGTTAAGATACTCTCCAAAGTCCTTCCTAGAAGGATTGAGAAAGTGCTTCCTTCAGTAATATCACAAGACCAAACTGGATTTATTTAAGGCAGACACTTAGCTTCCAATTTTCGACGCCTGTTTAATGTAATATATTAACCTACAAAGTCTAACACCCCGGAAATATTATTATCGTTGGATGCAGAAAAAGCATTTGATATGGTTAAATGGAACTATCTTTTTACTACATTGGAGAAATTTTGGTTTTGGCCTGAACGTGTGTGCATGGATCAAACTACTGTGTACCAGTCCAGAAGCTTCAGTTTGTATTAACATTAATTCAGACTTCTTCAAACTAGAGCATGGTACTAGACAAGGATGCCCCTTGTCACCCCTGCTTTTTGCAATCGCCATTGAGCCACTGGCTGTTCAATTTTGAAATGCTTATAAGATAAAGGGGATTATCAGAGAAGGGATTGAACAGAAAATTTCACTATATGCAGATGATATGGTACTGTATATATCAGATCCACAAAACACTGTACCAGCAGTCCTAACAGCACTAACAGAATTTCAAAAGATTTCTGGTCTCAGAATTAATTTGAATAAAAGTGTGCTCTTTCCAGTGAATTCTCAAGCACACAATATTAGATTGGACACTTTCCATTTTATCATTGCAGATCAGTTTAAATATCTAGGGGTAAACGGCACAAGTAAACATAAAGCTATTTATCAACAAAATGTAGCCATCTGTATGGAAAAAAATAAGCAAGACTTGTATAGATGGTCAATCCTTCAACTCACTTTAGCTGGAAGAATTAACATTGTCAAGATTAATATCCTTCCTAAGCTTCTTTTGCTATTTCAAAACATTCCAATATACATCAATAAATAGTTTTTTAAGAAATTAAATTCAACCATAACCACATTTATTTGGAATTCAAAACATCCACATATCCAAAGGGCGCCCCTACAAAGACCTAAGGCAGAAGGTGGCATGGCTCTACCTAACTTTCAATTTTATTACTGGGTGGCAAATATACAAGCTATAAAAACCTTGACATTGACACAGATAGATGAACATCCATCCATCCATCCATTTTCCAACCCGCTGAATCCGAACACAGGGTCACGGGGGTCTGCTGGAGCCAATCCCAGCCAACACAGGGCACAAGGCAGGAAACAATCCCGGGCAGGGTGCCAACCCACCACAGGACACACACAAACACACCCACACACCAAGCACACACTAGGGCCAATTTAGAATCGCCAATCCACCTAACCAGCATGTCTTTGGAATGTGGGAGGAAACCGGAGCGCCCGGAGGAAACCCACGCAGACACGGGGAGAACATGCAAACTCCACGCAGGGAGGACCCGGGAATCGAACCCAGGTCCCCAGATCACCCAACTGCGAGGCAGCAGCGCTACCCACTGCGCCACCGTGCCGCCCCGATAGATGAACAGAAAAAATAAAATAAAATCCTGCAGTACTTCTTTATATTCCTTGCTTTCTACCCCAATAAGTATATGTCATCACAAATATACTAACAACCCAATTGTGCTTCACTCACTCACGATATGGAACCAATGTAGGAGGTATTTTAAGATAGAGAAGCTTTTATCTGTGGCACCTCTACAAGAGAACCACCTTTTCCCACCTTCTCAAACGTATGCAGTTTTTAATGTCTGGAAAACATCCGTAATTAAATCACTTTGAGATCTTACATAGATTGTCTTTGCACCCTACAAACAATTACACTCCAAATTTAACTTTCCAGCAACACATTTCTTTCACTACATTCATATTAGAAACTTTGTTAAACAAAACCTGCCCAATTTTCCTCACCTCCCACCTACATCTATTATGGAAAAAATATTAATCAGTCTTGAGGACTCAGACAGCATCTCCATAATATATAAAAATTTTACAGTCCCTCCCTTTCAAAGATCCCAGAGTACAGTGAGAAAAGGATCTCTCACCCGACATCTGAGAAATGGAGTGGAAGGTAGCAATGCACAGAATTCACTCGCGCTCCATATGCACAAAGCATACAATTATTCAACTTAAAATTATATATCGAGCACATCTGTCTTGTTCAAAATTGTCCAAACCTTTTTCCAGGGCAAGGTCCAACCTATGAACTTTGAAATTAAGTTCCAGCCTCACTGGGCCACATGTTTTGGACATGCACCAAACTAACATCATTCTGGACCAAAATCTTCAAATGCCTTTCAGACAGCCTTGGTGTCACAATCCCTTCTAACCCATTAACAGCTTTGTTACATGTTCTTCCAGATGGGCTTAAAGTGGAGAAGGACAAACAAATTGTAATTGCCTTTACTACACTATTGGCACAGAGACTTATCTTGCTGAACTGGAAGAATCCTAACTCTCCTATTCTAAGTCAGTAGGTAACTGATGTTATATACTATTTGAAATTGGAAAAAAACAAATTCTCACTTAGAGGATCTCTGCAAAATGTTTTCAAAGCCAGGCAGAATCTAATCAATAACATTTTAGAATAAGCATTTAAATTGAGGAAACTGATTCTCTCCCGTCTTTTTTATTGTTTATTTTTATTAATGTGTTAAATTATCTATTTAGTTATTTTACTAGTTTAAAGTTTTACTATGCTGGCCTAGCTCTCTTTTTCATGGGTGGTGGTTGATTTTTTTCGAACCTTGTTTTGTTAAACTTGACTTGCTTGTATGGAATGTGAATTTCCCATTGGGATTAATAAAGTATCTATCTATCTATCTATCTATCTATTTGATTTATTATATTTTGTTATTTGAGTTCCTTATACAAAGATGTTTGATAATCAAACTACAACCCCAAATCAGAAAAAGGACGGTTTGGAAAATGCAAATTAAAAAAAGTAATGATTCTTAAATTTACTTTGACTTTTATTCCATTGCAGACAGTATGAACCCAAGATATTTCATGTTTTGTCTGGTCAACTTCATTTCATTTCTTAATATACATCCATTCCTGCATTCCAGGCCTGCAACACATTGTTAGGGAAAATAATGAAATAAAATAATTAAATAATGATGTGATTTCAAACAGGTGATGTCATTTTAACATCAAAGTACCCTCCAAAGTGCTTGCATGTAAGTCCAGTCTAGCCTCACCTCCCTGCTTCCATGCACTGCACCAGAAAATATTTTACAGTATCGTTTTTACAGATGGAGAAAAAGTTTGAAGATGAAATGACAACACATGCACTAATTGTGCAAAATTTTCCTTTGGTGAAACATCATTTATTTTGCTAATTTTTTTGCAAAGCAAAACTCTGGGTTTTACTGCAAATTCAATTTCACTCACCACTACTCAAAAGTAGATGGGCTGTCTATTGTTGATTCAAAAAAGTTTCTAGATACTTTCTTTACATAAGATCTCACATAAAGCAAATGTGTCTGTCTTGAGGAATAAAGGGGCTTTTATACAATTCTTAGTTCCATGCAGTTTCTTAATTTGAAGGCAAGTTTTGCTATTAATGTGATGTATTAACATTTCTTCTTGATCTATCATAAGTTATTCCAATGCCATCTGAAAATCAGAAAAATACTTCTGCAATCACACATTTTATTACACAGCAATAAGGTCAGTCCATTTTTATTTCAGATCACATGCTTGCTGTGAATATTTTTTCTTTTCTTCTTTAGCCCGCTAGCAATTAACAATAATGGGTAAACAGCAAGGAGACCAACAGCTGAGCATCTAATTTGATACCACTTGCAGTTATGTGTATTCATCGTAAGAAAGCTGTTTGAATTTAACATTTAGAAAGAAATGTAATATCCACAGTTCATGAATTAAAGTCTACTAATCCAGGCAGATCCAATAAACTTTTTCAGAAACGTATCCTATATGCTATGAGGAGTTTGTGACACAGCAGATTGGTAATAGATGGAACTGTCTATTAGCAAAGAAATTTGTTTGATCAAACATCTGCAACCACTGGGATCCTCCTGGACTAGGCTTGAGGACATCTGTAATAAAGGATAACAGAAGCAATGCAGCAGTATTCAGATATCGAAACATCTGGGGGCAACTCTGGAAAAGCAATAGCTATATGTAATGCTCAAAGCCATACCCGTTTAAACTTTAAAATTCCCAAGGGGGATACCCAGGGTCGGATTTTCCTATAGGCTAACTAGGCTTCAGCCTAGGGCCTCAAGATCAAGAGGGGCCTACATTCAAATTGTTAGCAAAATTTTATTATCTCTCATGTAATTTACAAACTTAAAAATGGAAGGTGAAAGGGCCTCATAAGTGGAATAGCCTAGGGCCTCTTTTCATATAAATCCGGCCCTGGGGATACCCACCATTTCCTAGCTGGTTTTCCTCTTGACTTGGACAGGGAAAGCAGGAGCCTATATGTGAAGCATTAGGAATAAGATAAGAACCAGCCTGTGCAAAATGTTAGTCGATTGTAGAACAAACTCATAAATATGTAAAATGTGGTAAAAAAATGGAGTTGTCTCACACAGACACTACAGATTTTATGGGTATATTTGGGAATGTCTATATGCTATTTGATAGCTTCTCATCCAACTGTTGGGTTCTGCTCTGTGATTGATATTGCCTACATTATTGAAGTTGAAGAGATAAAAAAGAGGGTTTGAAAATGGATGGAAGATTAATGGTACTGTCTTTACTATAGTATGTACTGTAAAATGCAAAAGGCTTGTATTATTAAGAAACTCAGTTGTGGAGATGAATGAGGAATGAAAAATTAATTCCAGCCTGTTATATACCACAAACAGTTGATTCTTCTAGAAACTGCAAGAAGATGCATGTTTCTTCCAGCCATTTGCCAGAATCATGCTAGTAGCCAGGAAGATGAAAGATATTAAAGAAATGCTGGAAGACATTGATACCCTGCTGGAACACAACATGCTGCTATTTCTATAGATCAATTGCACAGCGTAGAGCCTTAAACAATCTGTAGTTCATCTTTTCACATTGCCTTGATGTTATCTGTGAAAACACCACACATTTATTTTGATGTAAAGTATTAAAGTGAAATAATTTGTGAGGATCAGGACAAAATCTTGGCTGCCTGTTACTTTTCTATGGTGTTTAGCACAAATGCACTGGTGTTATATTGAGTGTACAAATTTAGTAAGATAATTTTATTTCTATTTAACTATAATGCAGATGACTTGCATGTATTCTGGGGTGGCTTCCTGTCAGTGTGTAATCCAATCGAGCTTTAACATAAAATTGAATTTAGCAGGTTCTGATAATAAACAGATAGTTAAACTGAAGCAAAATGGCTCTGTATTAAGTATAACAAAGCCATGAAAAATCTACCATCATCATAATGAAGCTTTTTGTAGGATAAATATGCCTAAGTCATATTTTCATAAATGATTCTGGGGCAACTTGAAAGAAGGATAATCCAAAGAATTTAAAAATAAATTAATAGAGATGGCAGGAAATTCCCTTGGGCCATCAGTATCTTCCATGAGGTGAAGTATCATTGCTAAGAGCTGTGTCCCTTTTATATAGTACTCATTGCAGGACAGATAAGACAAGACTGTTAGTAGCACAAGGTGAAATGAAAATGTCTAATAGCAAGTACTTAACTGGAACTCGGATTAGTTCTTGCTAATATTCTCATGAACGAAACATTAAAAAGAGATGACTGAGTTAATGTACTCTATTGTAGGAGAGATGTCTTTGATCTGAATTTAATCCTGCACCAAAATAATAGTGCTTAAACACACAGCCTATCACTGAAAGCAAAATACCAAAGCTGTTTTGTCAGCCTTTTTTAGTAATATCAGACATAACTACATACATAATTAAATATTCATTTTATGGATAGGTAGGTTTAATAAATGGATGGAGATGGATAGATGGTAGATAGATGGACAGATGGATGAATGGATACAAATTGTGGCTCCATATTAGCCACTAGGATGGATCGCTTTCAACATTCTATTGTGTTACTAGGAGCAATTAATTTTGCCTGATCAATGATGAAATGGAGGGTGATGATCATGAAACTGAGCATAGGAAAGGGAAGACAATGGGTCTAAACATCATTGATTGGCTACCCTTCTTTGATCTCCTGTTTGGTGACATTTAAATGTGTAGATCATTGTGGTCACTAGAGTTCAGAAACAAATCTGTTGATATGCTTTCTGTGCTTCTATCCCTCTAAACCCATCTTGAACCCTCATTTTCATTAATTCCTAGAGTTTTGTTAGATATCAAAAGAATTTACATTAGGAAAAATTTAAAAGTTTAAACAATGAAATTTAGCTTTAGTTCCTGGAATTGCCATGCAGTTGCCCGTTTCATGAACTTATCCATTTACTCACACAATCATAGCGAGGATAGAAAGCTAGCTTTTTCAATAATAGCACTGTTTAAAAATAATTTGGCATGAAGCAGCATTGAAACTGCGGGTAGAATTCCCTGGAAATGTTAAACAAAAAATACAACATGTATTAACTAAGGATTACTCAGCGCCAAGTACAGGTCTTCAATAAATCAGGTGCTTTTATTGAGCAGGAAAAGATCAGTTCTCGTGATGAGATTTTATGGACATAGAACTGGAGAAATGAAAGCTATAATATGAACCTGTCTTGGAACAAAAATATAATTAATTCAGTGTTTTCTGGGTTCAAAACAAATCAAATGAGTTTAGACCTTTTTTAGAAAGAGATAAGGAGCCAGACAGCCAGATGTAGATAACTACTAAAAGACAAATCACATGTTCTGTTACTAACATATTCATAAACAATATGAAACTCATTTAAAATAAAACATATATTGGATCTTTCCACATTTATTAATTTAAAAGGACATGCTGTTTTCATTCTTTTCCAAAACACCTACCCTGCAAAAAGGAGTTTGTGATTGATATTGCCTATATTATTGAAGCCAAAGAGATAAAAAAGATGGTTTGAAAATGGATGGAAGATTAATAGTACCGTCTTTACTATAGTATGTACTGTAAAATTCAAAAGGCTTGCATTATTAAGAAACTCAGTTGTGGAAATGAATGAAATATTAATTTCAGCCTGTTATATACCACAAACAGTTGATTCTTCTAGAAACTGCAAGAAGATGCATGTTTCTTCCGGCCATTTACCAGAATCATGCTAGAAGCCAGGAAGATGAAAGATATTAAAGAAATGCTGGAAGACATTGATACCCTGCTGGAACATAACATGCTGCTATTTCTATGGATCAATTGCACAGCGTAGAGCCTTAAACAATCTGTAATTCATCTTTTCACATTGCCTTGATGTTATCTGTGTTATCTGTATTCCACAAAAGGAGTTTGTGGAATAACTTACATTATACCAAAAAAATCTAATTTCTAACTAGTAATTAATATTAGTAGTGTGTTCTGATTGAGTTGTTTGTTAACAGATTCACAATTCTTATACTATGTTGTGTGTGATGGGTTTCCCAGTGCACAAATGGTTGCAAAATTTGCACTAAATAAGTGAGGAAGACATGCTACAGAATAAACAAATAATTTTTTAATGTTTTTTTTTGCTACACTCAGAATAATGCTAACCTTGCTACAAATATTAAAAGTTATATTTTTTAAAACACAAATGGAGAGAACACAAAATACCAAGAAACCAACAATGGAATAGCTTCTAAGAGAACCTCCATCGAGGCATTGGCCCTGCCCTTGTACTGCATATTTTACTTAGAGGACAACAAGCATAACAAGATACTGTATGCAGAGATAGATTCTAGTGGCTCCTGCCTTTTCACACTGGCATGGCAAAGTGGTCTTTCCTCCCAAATGCTGAGTCCTTTCTCTCTCTCTGTTCTGGAGGTTTACAGGAGGTCCTACTACCAATTGCCACCTTGTTGTTAACTCTTGCCCTTGGCAAACAGTTTGCAGCAAGAACAGTAGTAATTGGTTATTAACTATTTTTTTCTAAAAATCTCAAGTACTATTTAAAATTTTAAAACTAGTTTCACACTACATAATATGGTAAACTTTTTAATTCAATAATTAACCATTCAAATTAAATAAACATATGGTTTCTATCTTTCTGTTTAATGCTTTGTTACATGAGATCATGAGTAACAATAATCAGACAGTAGACATATGCAATTTACTTTTCACTTTCCATTTTAAATGATATGTTGCTCTGGCACTTTAATAATGAATTGTCATGCATGTGGGCTAAGTGATTGTTTTGCCGGGAACTGATTATGGGGAAATAGAAGGGGGTTGTACTGCTTATAATAACAACTTCCATTCCCTTTTCCATCACTAAAAAGGTCCCACTTGAAGACAAATGACATCACCTCTAGTCCTTTCAGCATCGTTCCCTTCTGGAAATTAGACCAACAACCATGTTATGGAGAACATTGTAGCATATCCTGTGCTGTACAACTTCAAGGATTTCCACCTTATTTACCTTACTTTTCCCTAAACCTATCGCCTATTAAATGAGTTTTCCCTGGTTAGGGCACTTTGTCGTGTTTATTGTCTCTTATTCTACAGTATCTTAATACTGATCAGAAGCTAATACATAGCAGGAGGCATCTGAAGAGAATGAGCTGCTCACTTCATTCAATTTCATTTTAATAGATTTTTTTTTAATTTACCTCCAAAATGCAAAACATTCTTTGCTAAAATGGTGTTGTTCAGAACAGTGAAACTGCCTATCTATATAATACAATTTACAATGTTAACTTCTATAGTACGCATTTTAAGTGATGAATCATTGGCTTCAGGTGGATTTTGTCATTAGGAGAGTTATTGTAATTTGTATCACTAAACTATTTTCCTTTGAAACAAGGCAATTTAATTCTGTTATAGTATGTACACATTACTCCTCCATAGTCCTTAGAGCTAAAACAGCCTTATCTAATATTCAAGTTATCTGAACCTCAGTGAAGAGGGCAAAATATTAACATGACACACACATCATAAATCAATATGTTGTCTCTATAATTGCTAAGTTAATAAAAGAACTAAATTGTTTTCAGATAGTTTTAGATTTTTATATTAAACACAAGTACTTTAAAAAGCTGTCATTTCTGCTTCTTCAAGTGTGAGTGAATGGCAGCTCAGAAGTGTCAAAGCAAGCATACACACATTTGGCACTTATGCGATCTATGTGTAGGAGAACTTCATGAATAATGTAACAATTGTTTCAGTGATGTTTCTGAAGAATAGCCAACATTTATTTTTGTAGAAAACCCCCTTCCAGCAGTCTTATTGAAATGTAAGCCATAGAGCATTCAGATTTAAACCATGTCAGAACTGTAGGCATCAACCTCCCTTTACAGGAAAGACTATAAAGGACATAAAAGAAGGAAGGAAGTCTCCTTGTAGAGGTTGAGCATACGCGTATGTGTCTGCTCTGTTTACAGCAATAACCTCTTAATTCTGGATTATGAAAAAGACCAGACTTCAGGACTTCTCCACCTACAGCTGACCCTTAAAGGCAAGACATCTCTGGATATGATCTACATATGGATGTACTGGTTCATTTTTTTGCTGACTTCTGCTATATCCTGTTTCAGAATAGCCTGAATGATTTTGCTTAATTTTTTAAATTGCAGTTATTTTTGTCATTATTTGTTAGCCTTATTTTCATGAATTACTTTCAAGACCATTTTTGTTAATGTTTTTGTGATGGGTCACTGTGCCAGTATATGCCTGACACTCAAATGGCAAGTTGACCCCCTAGTAATTCATTAAACCAAGGATAAACACACTGGCTAATGAGAGGCATAAAACAGGTCTTTATTAAAATTAACTGAACAAACCCTGGAAAAACAAAACACCATCACTCGCAGAAAAACCAACACCTGAAGAGGCATCCCATAATGATCTGTCTAGGACATTATCCAGACGTCATTAGCAAAGGCTAGCTCTTCACTGCCCTGATCGGCACTGTTTTGCCTTCCACTGTACTCCCATGGAACCCAAGGTACAGTAATCCCTCCTCCATTGCGGGGGTTGCGTTCCAGAGCCACCCGCGAAATAAGAAAATCCGCGAAGTAGAAACCATATGTTTATATAGTTATTTTTATATTGTCATGCTTGGGTCACAGATTTGCGCAGAAACACAGGAGGTTGTAGAGAGACAAGAACGTTATTCAAACACTGCAAACAAACATTTGTCTCTTTTTCAAAAGTTTAAACTGTGCTCCATGACAAGACAGAGATGACAGTTCCGTCTCACAATTAAAAGAATGCAAACATATCTTCCTCTTCAAAGGAGTGCATGTCAGGAGCACAGGCTGTCACAGAGATAGAGAAAAGCAAACAAATCAATAGGGCTGTTTGGCTTTTAAGTATGCGAAGCACCGCGGCACAAAGCTGTTGAAGGCGGCAGCTCACACCCCCTTCAGTCAGGAGCAGACAAAGAGAGAGAGACAGACAGAGTTTGTTTTTCAATCAAAAATCAATACGTGCCCTTCGAGCTTTTAAGTATGCGAAGCACCGGGCAGCATGTCGTTTCAGGAAGCAGCTGCACAAAAGATAGCAACGTGAAGATAATCTTTCAGCATTTTTAGACGAGCGTCCGTATCGTCTAGGTGTGCGAACAGCCCCCTGCTCACACCCCCTACGTCAGGATCAGAGAAAGTCAGTGCAAGAGAGACAGAGAAAAGTAAGCTGGGTAGCTTCTCAGCCATCTGCCAATAGCGTCCCTTGTATGAAATCAACTGGGCAAACCAACTGAGGAAGCATGTACCAGAAATTAAAAGACCCATTGTCCGCAGAAACCCGCGAAGCAGCGAAAAATCCGCAATATATATTTAAATATGCTTCATATAAAATCCGCGATGGAGTGAAGCCGTGAAAGGCGAAGCGCGATATAGCAAGGGATTACTGTATTCCCAGCAGAGTTCTTTAACTCTACTCTTTGGCAGCAGAGCACTCGCCACCTGCTGCCAACAAAGGCTATTCCCAACAGCTCTCAGAGATCATACCTGCTTCACATCTCGTACATTGTGGGGATCTGCACATTCCACCTCTGAACCTCTTTGACGTAATTCTGGTGGGTCCTCTCTGCCTCACTCTCACTCATATTCCTTTTCTCAGCAACTTAAAATTTGTTAAAAACAAAACTCCTTTCCTTCTCTTCTGATCGCGATACTTAATCCCAACAATCAAACCCATCTCTCGTTTTGCTCTTCTCCCAAAAAACTGACCACATCCTACTCCTGCCGTTGCACTTAAAAGATGTTACCATTATCCGCATTGGTCTCAGCTGCTAGCCGATAACTGACCACACACTCCTGTCCTACGGTGATTATCCAGTTAATAACGGGACTGATAGAGGCATTGTGTGCCCCTTTTAAAACAACGAATAGCAAAGTTAAATAAAAGGATGTTGCCATCCCTTGGCACACCTTGCCACAATGTTCTTGAGACATGCTACCATTTCACACATTTTATTCATATTACTTAGCTTCTCCAAGTGTATTGCATTTTGCACGTATATTAGATACTCTGAAACTGTTAAAAATAGGAACATTCAGGAAACAATGAAACATGTGTGTTCTGGGTGGAAAGAGACAATCTTTCCCTCATGGTGCTATAAGGCATCAGACCTAGAGGATAACAGAATAATTAGTTCTCTGATACATCTAGCTTTACATTTTCGAAAGCCTTTATCCAGTTCCAGGTCTTTACAGCTGGTACCTATCTCATGTGTGCAAAGAAAGGACCAACCCTGCGTCTTCCAAAGGTAACTTCCCGGGGGGGTTGAAATTTCATCAAAGTGATGTAATAACATATCTTCTGTAACATTCATAAGAAATTTGACAAACAAAAGGAGACTATTCAGTCCATCAAACCCATTTGTTTAGCTAATAGCTAAGCTGTCCCAATATCTCATCCAGATTCTTCTTTAAGGTTGTCAAGGTTTCTTATTCAAATACATGCCTTGGTAGTTTGTTCCAGATTCCCAAAACTGTGTGCACAAAGAAGTGCTGCCTGGCTTCAGTCTTAAATGCACTTCCCTTTAATTCCCACTGATGTCCTTGAATATGGAATTCACCCTTAAGCTAAAATAATTTTCCTGGATCTACTTTATAAATGCCTTTGAGGATATTAAATACCTGGATTAGTTCCCTACGCAGTCTTCTCTGCTTGAAACTAAACAGGTTTAACTCTCTGAGTCAGTCAGAGTAGGACATGTCCTTAAGTCCTGGGATGCACTTTTTCGCTCTCCTCTTCACAGGTTCAAGTGCTGTTACGTCTTTCTTGTATCATGTCATGGTGACCAGAACTGCATACAGTACTCCAGATGCAGTCCTGCTAGTTCAATATATATTCGTAGAACATGTTGTAATACAATTACACAAGCATGAAAGTAAGATTCCAGGAATAAATGTGTATCTGTAAGTATAATAAGGAATACCACAAAAAACTTACATTATTTAGGTATTAACATCAGCAGTAGATGCATTTCATCTCTGGCTATTATCCATTCCTTCCCCCCCTCACATTCACCAATTTTTCTCACTGATGCACATCAGACAAACATATAGTGAAGGCTCCACAGCTAAAAATTTTTGTTTCTAATGTTCTTTATATTTTAGCATGGAATGCAATATATATGCAATTATTGTGACCAAAAATGTGACGAGAAATGTGAGTCAGCAGTGCTAACCATTGCAAATCACCATGTGGTGCTGGAAAAAAGTCCAAGTTAGTCTAAGATGAGCACATGGTGAGTTTCCAGGGAAATATTTGCCGAACAAGATTACTGGTGAACACAGCACTTTGGCAAATTTTGCCGACCAACACTAATAAAGTGTTCAAACAATACAGACCTTTAACTCCAACATCAGATACATTGACTCAACTATCACTCAAAAGTGATTTCTGAGGCAGAATTAATTAATAGCAATACAAACATAAAAAGAGTCTTCAAATTATCAACAACTCCCCGTGCCCCAGTGAACAAGGCCGAATGATAAGAGCTGTTATAAATTCAGCAATCATACCAAATATTATAAAAAAAAATTTGCAAATCTCAGTGAATTTACATGTTCAGCTGTATTGAACAATCTCTTAAAAATCAACAAAAAAAGGGTAGTCAACAGTTTCTTCATAAATGCATGCTGTTCTGCCTATCGCAGTAGCATAAACTCAAGTACCAAGGGCAGAATCCAGCCCTTGGACTTTTTTACGGTGACCCGTTACATTGATTTTAAAACATGTTAGATATGGCCCACAATGACCAGTAGTTTATAGTAGTCTATACAGTATATAGACTGTATCTATATGTAATTTATATTTACAACTGCCATTAAAATGTGTCTCCAATATCTGATTGCATTTATCAGCACAGTACAGCACACTGCAGCTGCCAACCTGTAGTTAGAATGAAAAATGTGTGATTGTAACAACAACAACATTTATTTATATAGCACATTTTCATACAAATAATGTAGCTCAAAGTGCTTTACATGATGAAGTAAAGAAAAATAAAAGACAAAGTAAGAATTAAAATAAGACAACATTAATTAACATAGAGTAAGAGTAATGTCCGATGGCCAGGGAGAACAGAAAAAAACAAAAAAGACGGCTGTAGAGAAAAAAAAAAAAATCTGCAGGGGTTCCAGACCATGAGACGGCCCAGCCCTCTCTGGGCATTCTACCTAACATAAATGAAATAGTCCTCTTTGTATTTAGGGTTCTCATGGAAGGACTTGATGATGATAGTCATTCAGACTTCTGGCTTTTAATCCATCAATGTAGGAACATCATGATGCTTTGATTAGGTGGTGGTGGTGCAGGTCGCCACCACAAAAAAACGGGAAAAGAAACAGAAGAGAGAGTAGGGGTTAGTACGGATTTTAGAGCCACCATGAATAGTTATTATAATGAATTGAATATACAGAGTATCAGGATTAAATTAAAGTGAAGTTATGAGAAGGCCATGTTAAAATAATGTGTTTTCAGCAGTTTTTTAAAGTGCTCCACTGTATTAGCCTGGCGAATTCCTATTGGCAAGCTATTCCAGATTTTAGGTGCATAACAGCAGAAGGCCGCCTCACCAGTTCTTTTAAGTTTTGCTCTTGGAATTCTAAGCAGACACTCATTTGAGGATCTAAGGTTACAATTTGGAATATAAGACGTCAGACATTCCAATATATAAGATGGATGGATGTAATGACCCAACACTAAAAAGTGAAAAGAAGGTGACATGCCACACTTCCATAATGAGCTAAAGTGTTTTAGAATGATGCCAAAAAAGTTATAATCTCATTAAGGAGATGATATCTTGACCAATGTTGCCAATCTGCAGACTTTTTAAACCTGCATAGGTGTCAGGGCTGGTTACCCTTCCATGCCTTACCAGGCTGCTGTCACAGCCCAGCACGATTCTTTTGACTTTTCCACTGACTCAGTTGTTGAATGTGGATAAAAAATAGATTTGCATCTTCAACAGTGTTACATGTGGTCTCTACCTTTTTCTGACCAGCTGTAGCCAAGTGCCAATTGTGATACATGTTAATGCTGATGTAAATGGGTGTAACTTGCTTTAGGTACAAATTGTTCCACCCTAAAACGTCAGTTCTTAAAATGTGCTGGTGTTAAGTCCTAAACCTACACTGACTTCATTGTGCTGCAGCTCCACAAGTATATTGCAACATTGTGGTACAGTAGGGGGCAGTGTCCAGTGATGAACAAATATTCAATATTATTTTTGGGGAATTTTAAAAAATGATTAAATAAACACACATCTAGTGTCATACCTTCATTATATTCCAACATTTGGACATCCTGCAGCAAGGGGAGAATTACTGAATATGAGATGGATTTGACATCTAATCCCCACCATATCAGTCCTTATTCCATTTTGCATCATGCAGTGAACCTTGTCCTAACCTATGTCCTCCAGCAAGGGGAATAATACAGCATACAGGAGGGATGTGGCATCAGACCCTATCCATATCACTTTCTTCCCATCCTGTAACTCAAAGCAAGGGGTAGTTGCCCATGGCTCCTAGCTTTCCTGACCTGCTGCAACATCTAGGGAAAGAAAGCTTGTGATGGATACCATGGGAGGACTGGCACCTCAGCCAGAGTTATACTGGGAAACTTACCCGGCTGGGATTCCCATGCTGCGGAAGGTCGGGTGAAGCTTGTGCAGGACATTATCTCCCTTGGAACACTAGGTAGCAGCCCCCCTTAGTTGAAGTATCACAATGGATTCCCACAGGGTGCATTTGGAATTGGAGTTTGTTGGCTCAGTCTTGTTGGGGTCTGTGGGTGCTGCCAGGGTGCACAGAAGGGACCGCTACGTTGGGCTTCAGCCTTACCCGGAAATGCTCCCGGGCCATAGCTTTGGGACACTGGAATTACTCACAGTTTTTATATAAAAAGAGCTCCCTACCTGCACTTCAGGAACCAGAGTCGGTAGAAGGAGGACAAAGATTGCGACACAGCAGATGAGAAGGAGACAGACAGTGGAAGAAGCAGAGTATTGCAGAGTGTTACTCTGCATTAGCATTGTAAATTGTGGTTGTGATGTGGGAAACTCTTCCTTATGGAGTTTCACACAAATAAAACCTGTTACTATTGAAGAACTTGTGTCCAAACCTGTGTGTGTTGGGGGGTCCACAACGTGATAAAGCTGGAAGGAAGCTTTAAGAGAGTGTGGAACTAGCCCCGGACAGAGACAGGCAGACATGTTATTAATCACCACCACACATTTATTTACACTAATATTTACAAAGTTAAGTGCACCACAACCCCAAAATCCCCCAAAGTCCAGGCCAAACCACACTGCCTTTTCACTCTTCAGGCCGCCTCCTTGTCTCCTCCAGAGACTTTGTCCTGCTTCTCTCCCGACTCCAGCCTCCCTGTGAAGGGAGGCGGCCCCTTTTATGTGCACCCGGATGTGCTCCAGGTGTGTTCCAGCAATCTCCCACTGACACGCCCCAGTGTGGCAGAAGTGCCGGCTGCGTACCCGAAAGCACTCCGGGTGTCCCCACTGGTGGTGACCACGGGCCCCTAGAGGGTTGAGCTTCCCAGCTCTGTACCCGTGGCACCCAAAAGAAATAGGGCGGTCGCCCCCGCATGGTCTGGAGGAGGCGTGAGCCCTCCTCCGGTCTTCCTGGGTGCCCCGGCTGGGTGCCACCATCACCAGCAAAGACCCGTCCAACGAAGCGGCCCGTCCCGCGAGGGCAGGTCCCCAACAAAGCAGGTCCTATTGCGTATCCAGGGTCCGGTCCAGCAAAATAAAGAGAAACAGGGGCAGAGCCGCTGCCTGGACACCACCTCCTGGCGTCCCTCCATGCCACACATTGGCAGCGCTCCCCCCTCTGACCGGGACCCCGGGACTTGCCTCTTCTGCACCCCCTCCGTGGGTTCCATGCCCCTCTAGATGAGTCAACCTTCGGGACTGCTTGCTTTCCTGCAATCTCCGCTGACTTTGAGGTTTCCCTCTGCTTCTGCAGAGGGCGGCCCTTCTCGGGACATGACCACCCAGCATCACGTCTTCCCTTGTCGGAGGAACCGGCATTCTCCCCTCGATTCCTTCCTTCTTTCTGGGACGCTGTAACGGTTTGAGTCTGCCTATGGGAAAGGTATAGACCCTGTCCGGTTTGCGTCCCTACAGAGCAACATGAGACTGCTGCAGGCTCAGGATGTAGGGTGCTAGGACCCAGGGCACCCATCAGCCCGCATCCTGCCAACCCTCTCGCTTGCTTTTCCCTTAACCTAATGCACAACTCTCAGTGCCGCATCTACTGTTTGAGACCCACCTACTCGGTTTCGTTCACAAATGTCCCGGGCCCCTTCGGTGGGATCTCCCTTATGCTCTACGGGGTCGGCTCTACTCACCTTCCCCGCCATACATCTCCGGCCAAAGGATCCAGCATCACACAGCACACAGCGTCTGCAAAGATGCGACTGCCTTCCCCTTCAGCTCCTGCAGCTCTGTATGGAGAGTACTTAGCACCTGTAACAGCGGCCCTGTGGACTGGAGACACTCCTCCAGTGCGCACTTTGCCCCAGGCAAGGACAGAAAGTCAGCTGACGGTGAGCTTACCTGTTCGTCAGCAACACACATTGACTGCTTTCTGTGGGCCTTTCCCTCCGGCCCAATCGGGTCTCTCCCCGGCACGAGATGGACATTCCTTGGTCCCGCCTCCATCGAATCATCGGCGGGCACACAAGACACACCGTCCAATCCCGTGCCTGTCACAGGGAGGGACTTCCAGTCCGTGGCCATTTTGGCTCTTCTCCTCCTGGTGCGGTGACGAGCCGGCTTGCTGTGCTGAAGCATCTCCCTCTCTGCAGCCCCTGCTGCTGCTGCCGCGTCTGGAAAGCCCCACAGATCAGCGCATGTCTGCCACCGACACAGACCCGGGCAGCACCTGCCTGCAAAACTCAAAACAAGCTCAGCCCCCCAGTGCTGGCTGCCGGCGAGCAGGGAACTTACCTGTTGGGCCCCGTCTGTCCGAAGCAGCTGCCTCGGCATGGCCTCCTTCGACACCGTGCCATCCCGAGCGCCTTCAGCGGCTGTATACTCCTTGGAGCCCGCTGCTCCCTGGTAAGGTCCGTCGATCTTCCGCCAGGAGAGAACCTTGCGATCTGTAGGGCGAGTCTCTTTCGTGGAGCTGTGGGTACGCCGCTCCTGCGGCACGTGGGTGGGCTCCCCTGCTGTGCCGGGCCGTCCACAACATTATTTTTTGTAACAGGTCCCCGCCTTGTACCAGGTGGAGCATCCTGCCGACTACGCCAGTGTGGAACTAGCCCCGGACACAGACAGGCAGACATGTTATTAAGCACCACCACATGTTTATTTACACTAATATTTACAAAGTTAAGTGCACCACAACCCTAAAGTCCCCCAAAGTCCAGGCCAAACCACACTGCCTTTTCACTCTTCAGGTCGCCTCCTTGTCTCCTCCAGAGACCTTGTCCTGCTTCTCTCCCAACTCCAGCCTCCCTGTGAAGGGAGGCAGCCCCTTTTATGAGCACCTGGATGTGCTCCAGGTGTGTTCTGGCAATCTCCCACTGACACGCCCCAGTGTGGCAGAAGTGCCGGCTGCGTACCCGGAAGCACTCCGGGTGTCCCCACTCGTCTTCCCACCAGCACTTCCTGGTGTGGTGGAAGCGCTGGGGTCCAGGATACTCCAGGCATGGGGGCGCCCCCTGGCGGTGACCACGGGCCCCTACAGGGTTGGGCTTCCCAGCTCTGTACCCGTGGCCCCCAAAAGAACCAGGGCGGTCGCCCCCTCATGGTCTGGAGGAGGCGTGAGCCCTCCTCTGGTCTTCCTGGGTGTCCCAGCTGGGTGCCACCCCCACAGGAGATATAAGGTATAATATTGATTGGAAGCCTTTAATGTCATTATAAAATAATTACAACGAAATAGTGTCACTCCAAAAGTTAGAATGACACTACTTTTTGTGAAACACAACCAATGCTAACAACAATGGAACCAGTAATGCAGTAAAATAATACCATTCCACTGGGGAGTAGCTGCACGAGAGCAGCAGTAGAATGTATGTGTTCATTTCCCTGCACTGATTAAAAAAAAAATATATATATATAAAAAAAAATAATAATAATAATAAATGCTTGTGATGAGCAGAGATGTACATATTGCTCTGCCTTGTTTGTAAACAAAATGTTGCTTCTTGATATATTTCTGCCCATGTTGGGTATATATTATTTCTGGCCTTCAATAAAATTGAAATGGACACCCCTGGCCTAATGCATATACCAGATATTGTTGGTTGAGCATTAGGCATTGTGTGATCAGTAAGTCTTATCTACATGTTCTGAAAAATCTAAACTAAACGTTAAGGTTATATAGATCTGAATAAGCAGAGAACCAGCTCAGAAAATCAGGAGTCAGTAACCAGAACACAAAACAAACAGAAACATCTTCAGAAGGGTTAAGGAAATCATCAAGTAGTTCATATTTGCACACTTGACCCCACCTAATAATTTTACTTTCCAGGTCCTCCTTGTGTGGAGTCTGAATGTTCTCCATGGATGTGCTCTGGTTTCTTTTCACAGTCCAAAGACGAACAGGTTAAGGGGATCATGACACTAAATTGGTCCTAATATGTGTTGGTTTGTGGTTGTGTCTGTGTGTGCTTGGTGGCCCTGCAATGCACTACCACCCTTGTTCCTGCCTTGAGCACTATGCTAGCTGGGATAGGCTCCAGCACACCTCTGTGACCCTGGTCTAGATTAATCGGGTTAGAAAACAATATGATGTTAAAATAATGGGATGTGATTCTAGTTGTCATTCCTCAGCATGTCACTTAGAGGAGTTAGGGGTTTCCAGGTGCTCTAACAGATAGGATATTAAAGTGGGCATTTTAACAAGCTTTTTGGGGATCTTCACTGTTTGTTTTTCTAGTTGGAAGTCAATGTTACATTTTCTTAAAGTAAAACTGTAAATAGGAAAATAGTGTCTTTTGGCTCAGAAGCATTCCTAGATTACTGGGTCTTTAAATGGTCAGAAATATAATGCAGTTATGCAAGGTAGTGATGATCAGTGGCCAAGGTTGTTAGAAGGTTACTATAGAACTGCCATGGATGTTAATGAGGTTTAAATGGCCAAATAACATATTAGCCTGAATTTGGGTGGAAGGGATAACTAAGAAAAGTAAAGACTGACAGAAAACTAAAGTAGTCTGAAATAATAGGGGAGCTTGACAGAATAACAGACTAGTCACCTCATTATATATTTAGAAAGCAGTATGTCTGTTTGTTGTACATACAGTCGATGTTGTTACAATTGTTACTACTACTATCCTCCTCATGTTTTGAATATAAGCGCCTTTAAAGAAGATAAATTCAAGTGTCATTAGGCCTCTTAGGATGAACAAATGGGTCAGAATAATACAGTGTCACTCAGGTTAAATTATTATTTCAATTTTGAATATTTAGCAATCATACTGAAACATCTCTGTAAAATATGAGTCTGTATTTCATACAAACAAATCTAAAGGTCTCACCTATTAGTGTAACAGCATCCTTTTACAAACCCCACTTCCAGAAAAGGTGGAATATTTCCCAAAATGCAATAAAAACAAAAATCTGTGATATATTAATTCACATGAACCTTTTTTTAAATGACAAAAGTAGAAGAAAAAAAGATTTTCAGTAATATTACTGATCAACTTAATTGTATTTTGTAAATAGACACAAATGTAAAATTTGTTGGTTGCAACATACTCAACAAAAGTTGAGACAGAGTTAAAATAAGATTGAAAAGTGCACAGAATATTGAAGTAACACCAGTTTGGAAGGACATTGCTGGGTATAAAAACCAATGGCAACCCCCTAAATAAACAACAATGCTGTTGTGGTAAAATGTTAACTAATTTACACATTCATAAATACACTTTGGATGAATGTGTAAACAAAACAAATGCATTCCTCATGAATAAGAACACATAATAGAGGAACCTGGACTTGAGAAACACAGCAAAGAAGTCTGAAAAATTAAAAATAATTCCAGATAATAACGCATTCTGACATGCTTTATCAGGTTAAACCTGCAACATGAGATGGCTCTCTGTTGTTGTAGTGTTTAGTAAGCGATCATAGTAAAGACATGCAAATGAATATTTCTCTTTTGTTCCTTTTATTGAAATTAGTGCATTTTAATCTTCCTGGTACAGTAATAATGTATTCTGTAACTGTGTTTTTCCACCTGGTTGTGAAAATTTTAAAGTGGTTAGTGTCATAAAACTGGGTATTTTGCTGTACAGATGAGCAGCGTTGTGTATTGACAGAATTGAAAATTTTGTTCACAGTCCCAAGGAGGGCAAAAAGGGAAAGCTTGGGTCACAATCCAAAACCTTCCTCAGGAGTTGCTGATGAGGAAACCATGCTTTACAGCAATTGAAGTGCAAATTATCTTTTTCCCTTCACAGGAATAGTGCTGTCAGTCCACATGTACAAAGGGGCGGAAGCACTGAAAAGGAAGTAACATAACATTAAGGAATCATTCAATTTTTTTTTTCCAGTTTACAGTGAAATTGACAGCTCTCACAGTAAAATAAATGTATTTTTCTAAAGTTACTTGACAGAATAAAAAAAAAGACAAAAATACCACTTTTTGTCAGGAACATGCACTGTGATAACATCTGAACAAGGGATAAAGTGATCAGAACTCTTTGACTGACAGACTTGAAATGACAGCTTTCAGCTGTTAGAGAATTTTGGTTGCAAGATCTCACTGGATGATTCTGAAACCTATTTTTTAACTTTTTATTATGAAAACATGCATTTATACATTAACAAAATGTTGTTGGTATTTTAGCACTATGATTTGTTTTCTGATGATAAAATTCTGTTCTGTAAGTGCCTGAAAGTCTAGCCTGGTGGAGAGCTGATAATTACTTATGAATTACTTCCTGTTTTCCTGTAGTACTAGGGTGTTGTACCGTGTTAGCCATTATGAATGTAGAGAAAAGCCAAGCAAAATGACACCTTTTATTGGCTAACTAGAAAGATTACAATATGCAAGCTTTCGAGGCAACTCAGGCCCCTTCTTCAGGCAAGATACATCTTGCCTGAAGAAGGGGCCTGAGTTGCCTCGAAAGCTTGCATATTGTAATCTTTCTAGTTAGCCAATAAAAGGTGTCATTTTGCTTGGCTTTCCTGTTTTCCATAATTTCCACATTAACTTCTTTATTTTATTATGGAAGTCTGTGATTAAAAAAAGAAAAAATGTAATCAATCTATGAATATAATTTTAATAACAAATTCAATCATCATAATTCTCAACATCTTTTATTTTACTATTGTTTCACCTAGTGTTGACTGAAGCTCATATGGAGCCCTAACTGGTGTCTGTAGTTCGTGCTGCTTGAATTACATAAATGATATGCCTTGGTGTCCATAGCATTGTGGATGTCATCTAATTGACTGACCGGCTTTGTTTTACCACAGAAACTGTATTATTTTCTCTTCCTTCTGGTCTGTTCCATACACAAATTAGTGAACTGCAATTGTTGATGCTACATAACCCAGTTTTATGCTTCATTTTTCCTTATTATTATGATTTACAGTTTCCTTGAGAAGTATTTCATATAACATAAGATTTTTTATGTGTAAAGTCAAATCAAAATTATTTGTTGACCATCATGGTATATATTAACATTACACAGAAATGTTCTTCTGAAGAGAAGCACTTTTTTTATAGATTCTAAAAAATGTCCTACCTGTCCTTGTGGTGTAAAATGGGTTTACAGGGACATGAGTCCAAATATGAAAACAAAAATCTTAACATTTTGCCAATACCTCTATTTTTCAATCCATTTAGTTTTATGAAGTATTTATCCATATCTTGAAATTACATATATAATGTAAATAGTGCATCCATGTCATTTTAAGAAGAAAAAAAAAAGCAAAACATTTTGTGACATTCAAACATTTTAATGGTAACTCACTGCATGCTTCACTTCATTACTTGTCTCCCTCCACGGCAACCTTTCAGCCCTCGAGCATGGTTTGCACTAGCATATATTTTTCATTTAAAAAAATCAAGGTCTGTTTTTGACTGAATGTTGATGCCCAGATGTGAATTGCTGTATCAGTCCTGTACACAGCTATACAGTAATCACTGAAAAAAATCTCAATCAAATCTGGAAAACTCTCTGTGCTCAACTTAATTTGATCATAGGCAGCAGAAAGCATCTGCAGAATGGGGGTAATTGCAGATACATAGTATAATGCTCTTAGCTTTGACCTTAGGGAAGTGCATTTCTCAGGTGCCTGAGGGCTATCATAAGGAGCGGGACTACCTTGAAATGCAGGGGAATGGGCCTTGCAGATAGAGCATTTAAGAAAAGCCTTTACAGAAGACACTTTCAAAAATCTAAGGGTTTGATAAAAAAATGCAATGTAGTGTAATCGGCTCAGTTTAGATTTATTTTCATGGAACCAAAGTGCAATGAAGCTCCTGACTGCACAATTGATCCACATGCACTGTGCTGCCAGTTGGACATGAATCTTACTCCATCGACCATGTAAAATATAAAACATATAATGCAATGGT
The DNA here is from genome assembly GCF_900747795.2 of Erpetoichthys calabaricus. Classification (NCBI taxonomy): domain Eukaryota; kingdom Metazoa; phylum Chordata; class Cladistia; order Polypteriformes; family Polypteridae; genus Erpetoichthys; species Erpetoichthys calabaricus. Next base: position 135,885,155 of record NC_041398.2, on the reverse strand, counting down.
CAAAAAGTAGCCATTGTCTCAATCACCACATTGTGGGTTCCATAGGTTCTAGGGGATCATTATTTCATTATTTAAGTTAGGCAAAACCATATATAAATCAGCGGGAATGGCATTATGGTGTTTTTCACACATTTGAATTAATTAGCACATAGCCTGCACCAGTTTCCATGGAAAAAGAGAAGATCTCACAGAGCATGCAGAGGAAGCTGTAAACGAAGAGCACAATGCTGGAAGACAGCATGCTTATTGACATGGCAGACCCAACAAGGTAAGAAAATGTGACAGTTAACAGTCATCTTTTTTATTTTTGCTTTATTCTGATATGCATTGCATCTGAAAATGCAATGTGGGAGCTGGATGGTCTTTTGGTCTTGCAACCCTTGCAGGTTTATTTTCCTTAAACATCTCATGACGTAGAGTTTTTATTTTCCTATCCTCCCTGACTACAGTATCTAACCATAGCATTGGACTTATTGTTAACAATTATTACAGACAAAAAGTGAGTTTAGCAACTTAATCCATATCAAAGTAATATGGCATTACTTAGTTGTTTGTCTTTATCATGTAAGTTTGTGTTTGTTGATTTATGTATTTGTGCTTTTCATTTTATTTAATTATTTACACTTTGTAATTTTTTTCTTCTTGTAAAGCACTTTGACCTACATATCTTGTATGAATACCTGCTACAGAAATAAATGGGTGTTGCCTTTGTGGCTGCAGCCAGAATGACTGATACCAAGTGGGACTTGACTGTATATGAGGCAAAAAAAATGATATGATTTGAGTAAGCACCATTCTGTTACTTAAGCTGATGTTTTCCACATCCAGAGGCAGTAGTTTGAGTTGATCTCTTGGATTTGGTTCAGTCAGTTATCTTCTCAAATTACAGTTTTAAAACTCCTTTGGGTATTTTTTAGGATACGCTAACTCAAGGCCCCTCTATTTAGTTATCCTAGTAGATCTCAGATCAAGTAATCTTTTTGACTGAAATCCATGAAGTTATAAACAATTGTAAGATATAAACACTGTAAACAACTTTGAGTAGTTCTTTATTTGGCATAAAATATTTGGAGGAACCACCTTCCGTGAAATGATGCAAATCCCTTATATAAACTGAGAAATGGTGCTTACAATGTTTGATTTCAAACCCCAGATCAGGTTAACAATATACCCCAGTGTCTCTCTTTGCCTGTCTGCACAGATTGTTGTTCCTCTGCTGACACCTTATCTACAGATGATTTTACAGATGAATGTTTTTTATATTTACGTTCATTGATACAAATGGACACAAATACTAAAACCATGATCATACCTAAATATTCCTCCATGTAGTGGCTAACCGTTTCATGTTTAAAACTGTCAGATAACCCATTTTTAAAGACTGATATCATGGTTAATTCATCCCAACACACATCAGCTGCCAATGTTTTAAATATGACAATGTAAAGTAGTTAGGAATGATCAAATTCTCCTGCGTTAAGTGCAACTCTCCTACAGTATGTTCTGTCAAGTCAAGTGAGGAATTAAATTCATTCAGGAATTTGTCCTAATTTGCATAATAAGAATAATTGGGATCATAGAGAACTGATACCCATTCTAGAAGAATTTACGGATCTGTTTGTAGAAATATTTTCTAATATTTGTATTAAACATGTGCCTAGTTAACTTCCATCTGTTCCTGTGTTCTTGTTGAAAAACTCATTGTAAAGTAAAAGCTGGAATCTATTTAACTAATTCCTTTTAAAGTCTGAATCCCTTGTATCATATCACTTTTTGATCATTATTTTCTTAAAAGAAGCTCAGCTGGTGGAACATCCTCTGCCTTTATATGTCTACGAAGAAGATTTGATCCTCCAGATCAGCATTCAATTTTGTAATGGAAGTAAGAATAAATACTTTGTTTTTTTATTTTTCTTGGTTTGTTTGGTTTGTTTTTTGATTTCTGATTCTGGATTCCGTATTTCGCTTAATGCATTTTAGGGCTGCAGTTTTAGGCATCCTTGATTGCCTGTTTGATATTTTTTAGTTATTGTTTGCAATATATATTCATTATTTTTTCCAAAGAGTCAGAAATTTTACACAGCCTTTCTGTCTCATTGGACTTTCTGATGGTGGAGTGTTGTGTTCCTTGGCTACCCCCTTTTTGTGTCTGTGTAAGCCCAAGACTACTTAAATTTAAGGGAAAACTAATTTTTTAAGCAATAGGCCACAAGCCTGGGCCAAATTTTTTGAAGCTTTGCCTCACATTTTCGGCATTTTGTAGTTGTACATACAACACCTTCAATATTTCCTCAAAGCTCATTCTATGTGGCTCTAAAATGAGTTGTGTAGCTCTTATTTGTACTTTCTCCAGAACTATAATGTACTTTTTGAAAAGAAGACACCCAAACTGTCAATCATAATCCACGTGAGGCTACACATGTGTTATACAAGTTTAACCATAACGTGACTTGACCTTTACCACACACAGCATATCAGGTTGCCCAAAGGCTGTTAGCTTACCAAACTCTTCTGTATACCATATGTTGGTGGACAGTGATGAGTTCACTACAACTCCTCAGTCTATCTTAAAGCACATACTTTGCATGAGTTCTATATTCTCCATTATGTAGTTATATTTAATATTATTACTTGCTTTTTGTAACCATTTACATTTATTTATGTTAGACTGCTGCCCAAGTCTGAACTCTTTCTAGGTCCATCTATATTTTTCCTGATTACAGGGCATCAATAAATTCATGTAACCTTAACATCACCTAATGTAAAAAAAACAAAAACAACCGTTTCTTACTACAACTTGTTGCTTCCTATGTTTCAGACAATTTTGTACCCATCCACAAACCTCCAAACCTTCAAACCTTCAACCTTCTCATGAAATACTTATAAAAAGCTTCTAGAAGATCAAAATAAATATTATTGCATTCACTCCTCTGGTCATGTCCTTTTGTTGTTTCTCTATATATTTGTAGCATATTAGTGAGAAGTTATACCGCTCTCAGATCCGGCATGATTATAATACGCGCTGCCCTCTTTGAGAGGCAACAAAAAGAAAAAAGAAAATAAATAATCCGGGGCGCGAGTAACCAACACTACTTTTCTACTACACCACTACAATTATGGAGACACACCAGTGAAAGGAGGGTCAAGTCAAATGATTATTGAAAGACAATACACATTATCACCATGACAACAACAAAAAAAACCTTATATACATAATATCGCGCTGCAGCGCTTCCCCACCCTCACACAAATCATGACACAAACACTTGAAAACATACATTACTAATAAAGATTTGAGCAAATGGAAACACAACAAAAAAACAAAGGATTTATAGTTTTTAAGTCTTAACTGTAGGCGCCAACCATATCTCTTATTCCGGGAAATGTTCTGATTAACTGTTCCTTGTGCTGGCCCGTCAAGTCCTCTCCCGTATGCCTTCCTCCCGAAAGTAAAAATAATTTGACTGGCAATGAACCCGGGTTCACCTGACGATATACAAGAGGTGTTAATCCTTTCCCTTGTGCCTTTTCCTGTTATGGCCTCCTCCTCTCTCCTAGTTCTTCTTTCCTTTTTTCCCGCCACCTATTTACATACGAATAGCTCCTCCGGTACAGTCTTTTGGCCCTCCAAGCCAGGTGCTCCCCTTCCTCTGTATAAAGAGCCAGCCCTAAACATAAAGGCAGACCACTAAAACAGGTATGGGAAAGGGTACAAACTTACAGGTACATACACATATTCCGGTCGACCGTTACAAAGTAATCCCACTTTGATAAACTCATGTTGACTGTTCAATAATACCTGATATGTTTGTTAAATTTTATCTCTAATAAAGAGTTCCATCATTTTTCCTGAGATATATTAATCTAAATGACCTTAGTATCTAGGGTCAGCCAGAACACCATTTTAATATAATGGAACAATGTTTTCTAGCTCACAGTAACAGTTTTTATACATAACCGCTAGCTCCTTTAGCCACTTATTTGCTCAATCTAGTTCTTCTCTGGCTACCCTTTACTTTTACTAATACCCTTTTAAAAGTTTTACTTTTGTGTGTTTAAAATCTCTATGATTAATACTGGAATTAGGTAACTAATATTTTTTCATAAAGTTCTATAGTAACCATTTACAAATTCAATGACGTTATTTTAAACTTAATATAACTTATAAATTATGTGAAGTGCTTGCCCCGCATTGTGAAAACTCAACTCCATCACAGTTTCGTTTCTTTAAACCTTTGCGCCATTGACTCAAAACATACCTACTAAACTTGCATTCAGTAAGAATTTTTAATCCATTACTGATCCTATAAATGTTATTTCTTTGATTGCTAGTAATTTCAAAGTATATATTTGTTGTCAATATTACTTCCTAGAACCTTGTAATAATTTTGCCACTTATGTTAGGCACATGCTTTCTGCACTTTAGTTTTGCAAATTCTATTTATGTACTGTATACATTTACCTCACTGTGTGATTGTGAACATATTTTATAGGGTATAGATTTGGAAGCATCAACATTTTCAAAATCCTGTCTAAAATCAATTGATTGGCAAGAGTTAATTTACTTTGACTTTTCTGGTTTCAACACACTGCTTTAAGAGCCTGTATGATTGGGGTTGAAAGAATATTGGTGATAATTGCCTGTTTTTCACCTTTCTTAGTTGTTGCTTAGCTTGCAACTGGAATGGTATTGATATAATTCACCTGTTATATTCTTTTTATTCAGTGAACATGTGAACCCAACACAGTCACAACATCTGGAGACTATTATCTGCCTTGTTTGTCAGCAGCATTTCCCTAAAAATAACTGGAAACTCTTTATGATCTGAACACAGAGTGATGCAAAATTAGACATGGAAAGAATTAAGCAAAATGATGTTAATTATGAACAATACTCTAAGCTTCCTTATGCCCAAATGGTGATGCATTCTTTCATTGTCCTCTTACAGCACAACAATTTAAGCTTTAAACACAGCTTAAGAATAATGCTGGTTAACACAAGTAACTTTACTAAATTAGTCAGAGACAACACTGTTTCAATAGCATTGTTTTAAAATTAAAATATTGTTAACTATGCAATGTAACTGTAATAATCTATTATGTTTCTGATGGCTTAAAGAAATCAAACACTAGTATATAAGTAATCAATAAAAGCCTCACACTTCATTTATTAATTGTAATATTACAGAGTTATGCAGAGTGGATTGTTTAATAGGTGCACTCTCCATCTCCACAAAACTCAATTAGTGACAGCACCATATCAGCAAATAATGCAATTCAAAACAGACAGGTCTAGAGTGATTGTGTGTGTGTTTGCGTGTGCCTGCAGTTCAGAGGGAGAAGTGGCATAACTTAAAGATTGTATACAAGACACACCAACTAAAAAGCATCTCATGAGGTATGAACGCCATCACTGGTACAGTATATCAAGAATCAGCACCATCCAAATAAAAAATCCACTCAGTGAAAAAATAGACTTGAGGTCCACTGTGTGTTACTCTTCAAGGTAACAGTCAATCAGCCAATGCTATAAAGAGTAGTGTGAAAGCTTATGAAACATCATGAAAGCTGATTATTTACTGAGTTTTGCCAAAAAACAGCTCCACATGCCTTTGAATCCTTCCTGAGAATTCTCAGAAATGAAGGCTGATAGTGAAATTGAAAATGTGAGGAGTCCATTTTTTATGGAAGGTATGGTTCTTTAATAATTGTAGAGAAATATTTGAATAATATAAGATATCTGGGCACTATTGCCAATCATGTTCTACCCTGTGTGGTAGATGTGAGCCCATCCATGAATTACCTTCTTCTACAGGATACTGTTGCCTAACAAGAGGCAAGTAAAATGCTATAATAGTTCTAGTATTTTGACCACAAATTCAGTTTAATTGTGCATATTTGGGATAAAATGTAAAATGCAATCTGAAGCAGAGAACCACTATTAGATAATCTGTAACAGCTAAAAGATTACTGGAATCACCATGGGCCAGCATCCATTTTCCATAATTTTAAAACCTTATAAAATTAATTTCCTGGTCAGTTTAGCCTTTTCAAGTTTTGAGGTAATGCAATTATACTTACTATTCATGGTACCAGTGGTGACATGTTGCATGTTGAAAAGCACTTGGAATAAATAATTTCAATGTACTCAAATGACTGTAGAGTATGGTGCCTCAGACTCCCGCAGGGCTTCATGGGAGTTGGAAAATGTTTGGTGCAGCCCTGTTGAGATCCACAGGTGCCACCAGGGGGTGCTGCAGCAGGAGCTGCTGAGCCCTTATGGGCAGTGTTTTCGCCACACCTGGAAGTACAGCCGGAAATGGGCATCAAGCACGTGGAGCACTTCTGGGTGCCTTATAAGAGGAGCCAGCAGCCACTACTCGAGGCGCCAGAGTCAGGAGGAGGAGGACAAAGCTGCCTGGGAGGAGTGGAGGAAGAGTGTGTTTTGGTGTTTACTTTTTGTGTGTTTTGGGGACTGTGTTGGGCCTGCGGGACATGGGGAAGATGTGCCCCATGGCTGAAGAAAATACATTTTTTGTTACCCTTTTGACAGGCCTCCGGTGTCAGTCCGTGTCAGGTCAGCGCTGATATAGCGCCTATTCCATGATAGATAGATAGATAGATAGATAGATAGATAGATAGATAGATAGATAGATAGATAGATAGATAGATAGATAGATAGATAGATAGATTGCACTATACTTGTCCCCAGGGGGAAATTTGGCTTTTTACAGAATTATTACATTATGACAAACAACAAACCCTCTCTCAAATACACACCAGAATGTCTAAAAAGAAAGAAAACAGATTTCTTTGGCAATGATATTTTCTTTCATTTATCAATACTATGCTTGTTCTATTAAAATTGTATACTTAAATTCAAATACTAGATTAACTATTTAAATTGGAAAACTACTGAAAACAATTAAATGTCATTTTTTTCTAATGAATTATACATATTTGCCATTTTCTTATTTTAGCTTTTACAATGTATTATTGTTGTAGTTCAGCACCCATACTGCATGGTCTTCTCTTAATATCAAGTATACAAGGACAACTCCACAACAATACAGGAGTGGTGGCTCTGAGGCTAGGGATCTGTGCTGGTATCCAGAAGGTTGCTGGTTTGAATCCCCGTCACTGCCAAAAAGAGATCCTACTCTGCTGGGCCCTTGAGCAAGAACCTTAACCTGTAATTGCTCCAGGGGTGCTGTACAATGGCTGACCCTGTGCTCTGACCCCAAGGGGTATTTGAAAACTAACAAATTCCTAATTCAAGAAATTGTATAAGGTGAAATAAAGAAGAACAAAAAAAAAAATATAGAAACTAAATGGCACACAGCTATAGCTCAGAACCCCATACTTGTGGAGCACCTTGGACAGGATACCATGAGGGACATGGCTGTAAGTTTTTTACAAGTCCACAAATAATATGTAGACGGGAAAATTCCCATGACTCCCTCAAGTATATATGCTAGGCACTGGTGTAACTCAAAATTAATGGCTGATATACAATAATGGAGGATGGGCCATTAAAAAAATTTAGATGAGAACATGCCATGCAGCCCAAAATATCTATCCAGTCCTATCCACCTAAATCCTCCAAATTAACATCAGGTCGAGTTTTTAGGGGCCCTAACGTCCTACTGTCTACTACACTACAAGGTAGCTTATTCCATGTTTCTATGATTCACTATGTGAAGAAAAACTTCCTAAAGTTTGAGCAAAATCTACCCTTACCAACACTGTGTCCCCGTGGTCTTGTTGAACTCATTTTAAAGTAACAGTCTCATTTCACTGTACTAATTCCTTTCAATTTTGAACACTTCAGTCATGTCACCTCTTAATCTAGTTTTGCTTAAACTGAAAGGGTTCAGCTCTTTTAATATTCCTTCATAACTCATCCCCTGCAGTCCTGGAATCAGCCTAGTCACTCTTCTCTTATTCATATAAATAGATTTTCAGAGACTAATTTAAATTAAACTGGTTCTGTTCATGGTCAATGTTTTGCAAAGTCAGGGGGAAACTGTTGTCTACATATGCTTATTTATTTCTAATTTGTTGTTTTTCTTTCTTTTTCTTCTTGCAATTTTTTCTTAACACTCTTGTAAAGCATTTTAAGATACATAAATGTTGTTATTCTTGGCGTTTTTGTGGGATTAACATGATAATAATTAAATATTTTGCATCTCCAGTGCTTTTATTAACTTAATTTTCCTCAGTTGCTGCATATCGTTATTTCTACCAGAGTCTGTAGTTGGCAGGTCACTAGGATAAGAAGCCTTTTTTCTCAAGGTTGTTGCAATGCTAGATTCATCTGATGTAATGACACTGATAACATTGATATGGCCCCATTGCTCCTTCTGAAACTGAGGTTTATACAATTTGAACACAGTCTCCATTTCAGGCACAGGCTTTCTTAGGAAGACCATGGACAGGCTGTTGCTTCACCACATGAGGCCACAAGTCCAACACTCCCTCGACCCTCTGCAGTTCGCATACCAGGAGAAGGTGGGAGTGGAGGATGCCATCACTTATATGCTACACTGATCACTCTCCCACTTGGACAGAGGCAGTGGTGCAGTAAGAATCATGTTTCTAGACTTCTCTAGCGCCTTCAACACCATCCAACCTCTGCTCCTTAGGGACAAGCTGACAGAGATGGGAGTAGATTCATACCAAGTGGCATGGATCGTGGACTATCTTACAAACAGACCTCAGTATGTGCGTCTCGGGAAGTGCAGGTCTGACATTGTGGTCAGCAACACAGGAGCGCCACAGGGGCTGTACTTTCTCCGGTCCTGTTCAGCCTATATACATCGGACTTCCAATACAACTCGGTGTCCTGCCATGTGCAAAAGTTTGCTGACGACACTGTTATCGTGGGCTGCATCAGGAGTGGGCAGGAGTAGGAGTATTGGAACCTCATCAAGGACTTTGTTAAATGGTGCGACTCAAACCACCTACACCTGAACACCAGCAAAACCAAGGAGCTGGTGGTGGAATTTAGGAGGCCCAGACCCCTCCTGGACCCCGTGATCATCAGAGGTGACTGTGTGGAGAAGGTGCAGACCTATAAATACCTGGGAGTGCAGCTGGATGATAAATTGGACTGGACTGCCAATACTGATTCTCTGTGCAAGAGAGGACAGAGCCGGCTATACTTCCTTAGAAGACGGGCGTCCTTCAACATCTGCAATAAGATGCTGCAGATGTTCTATCAGACGGTTGTGGTGAGCACCATCTTCTATGCGGTGGTGTGCTGGGGAGGCAGCATTAAGAAGAAGGATGCCTCACGCCTGGACAAACTGGTGAGGAAGGCAGGCTCTATTGTAGGCATGGAGCTGGACAGTTTGACATCTGTGGCGGAGCGACGGGCGCTCAGCAGGCTCCTATCAATTATGGAGAATCCACTGCATCCACTAAACAGTGTCATCTCCAGACAGAGGAGCAGCTTCAGCGACAGACTGCTGTCACTGTCCTGCTGCAATGACAGACTGAGGAGATCGTTCCTCCCCCAAACTACGCGACTCTTCAGTTCCACCCGGGGGAGGTAAACGTTAACATTATTCAAAGTTATTGTCTGTTTTTACCTGCATTTTTATTACTCTTTAATTTAATATTGTTTTTTGTATCAGTATGCTGCTGCTGGAGTATGTGAATTTCCCCTTGGGATTAATAAAGTATCTATCTATCTATCTATCTATCTATCTGTCTATCTATCTATCTATCTATCTATCTATCTATCTATCTATCTATCTATCTATCTATCTATCTATCTATCTATCTATCTATCTATCTATCTATCTATCTATCTATCTATCTATCTATCTATCTATCTATCTATCTATCTATCTATCTATCTATCTATCTAACTAGTGTGACCTATGGGTAACTGGAATTTACTCTGTCATTCCCTTTTTTTAAAATGTAAACCACCACCTCAATCTGCCAGTTCTGAGGCACAGTTCCACCTTTCATGAATTTCTGGGATTGGTGTCGCTCAGTGCAGTAACCAAGGCCAGATTAAGACCCCCACAGGCCCCTTGGGTGACTTGATGGATAGTGCTCCTTAACATAGAGTTGATCATCCTTTAAACAATGCAGTGTGCGGACACCCAGTCGGTTGATGCTAGTTTGGTCTCCCCTTTGTAATTTCAGTCTGAAACACTGTACAAGACTGTCATTTGGATGTCACCCCATCCCCACCCCTCTAGTGATGCCATTGTAAGGATATATAAAGCAGGGGAGCAAGATTATTTTCATTCTTCAGATAAAATTTTATCTGATTTCTGGAATATTGTCATCAAAGTAAAATGGTTAGGATTTATCAGGTGGAGAATTAATTGCAAATTTAAATGGGGGCCAGAATTACCTCAATTTTGTGAACTTGCGATTAAATCTAGAGGTGTTAAAATGTAATAAGTACAAAGCTTGTAGTATAGTGGCAAAGTAAAATACTAATCAAAATATGGTTTAGAAATACACCTCTAGAATTTCTGGGGGGAAACAAAAATGCAAAGAGATGTGGCAAAAATTGGACGGAACATTGCTAGTAAGTCAATACTGTAAAGTAAAAGCTAAGGTGTGTGTAGCAACACAGCATACAATCTACTATAAATGAGCAATATATTTCGCACCAGTCCAATGGCATATATCTGCCTTCAAAAGTATGGCTGTAAGATTTATAAAAGTAAATCTAAGTTGGAAAGTATACAATCTTTCAGTCTGGTGTGATGTAGAAGTGGACAGCACTACTTCTTCATAGCTCCAAATCCCTGAGTTTAAATCTTGGCATTGTCATTCTCTGTTTTGAGTATGAATATTCTCTCCATGTCGATGCATATTTTTCTGAGCACTCCATTTCCAGTTTTCCTCATACCTCTTAAACCCATAGCAGTTTCATTATTTCTAATTTTTTTCAATATCAGTGAGTTTGCCCTGACCTACCCAAGACTGCTGTATGTCTTGTCGTAAATCCTGCCTGTGAGGTATCTAGATTTCTGCAGCCCTGTACTTGAATAAGCAGGCTCAGCAAGGGAGATAATAAAAGATTAACATGGGATCCCTGCCACATTTCAAGCACTTTCGTATTAGATTCATTGGTGACTTTAAACTGTATCATTTGGAGAATCAGTCTGCCCCAAGGTTTACTGACATCTCTTATGCTTAAGACTACCAAGGTATTTTGTGGGTTCAAATAAGGGATGGATGGATAGAAATGTGTTTTTTCTTTTACAAACTGAAATATGAAAACATCAGTCTCTTAAACTATCACATTCTTGGCCACAAAACTGTAAAGACAGAAATTCCTCTCATAATTCTCAAATTTTTGAACATGGTTTATTTTAGCTCCCCTTTGAATAGTATATTTTGAACTGTTCAAAATCTGATAATAAACAAAGATTAACAGATACAGAACATCATGCACATGTACTGTAGCTCTGAAGAATCCCTGCAGACATACCCTGCAATACAAGTACTAAAACATAGCTCCAGCTTTTGTATTTTCAATTCCCTCCTGTATTGAAACAGTGCTATTGTCAGGATTTCTGACTCTATTTCAAAACGAGCTGAACCTTGAAAGTTTGCTCACCGCTGCCCTTGATAAAAGTGATAAGAACAGCACAGTGATTACATCCTATTTCATTTTAAATGGTTTTCATAAAGTGTATATGACAGATGCTTTGGTGACAAAGGCTTGTGATTTTGTAAATGTTTTCTGTGTGACAGGCCAAGCTGAATTTAGATGACTCCCTTTCTGCACTACATGAAAGCACTTATAATTCAACATTTACAGTTTAGTGCACAAACCCAGGGCTACAGACATATCCCGTCTTAAGATAAATGTTTTTCATTAAATGAATAACTTCCAATATAACATGTTTTAAATGTGAAACTAGAGTTAAGTGGAAAGTGTGCAGCAGCATAGTAAGATAAAGAGCAGAATAAAACATTACATTTCACTGAAAATATTTTGCATATCTGTTTAACTGCATCAATGTGCTAAACCCACTTTCCCATAACAGAGTCACATAATGGCAAAATGTATTCTGGTAGCATCAAGCATAGGACAGTGTAAAAGAGGACACAAGAACAAAGTGAAAGGTTTGGGGATCCACCCGTATACTTGAAAAAAAGGTCATTGTAGATATGTCTTTACAGATGTGAACTCAAAACAGAACTGAGGACAAAGAGAGCATGGGTAGCATATTAAAGATTAAAAGAGCTGAGCCTATACAGTTTAAACAAAAGAAGATTAAGGGGTGACATGATTGAAGTGTTTAAAATTATAAAGGGAATTAGTACAGTGGATTGAGACTGTTATTTTAAAATGAGTTCATCAAGAACATGGGGACACAGTTGGAAACTTGTTAAGGGTAAATTTCACACAAACATTAAGATGTTTTTCTTTACACAAAGAACGATAGACACTTGGAATAAGCTACCGAGTAGTGTGGTAGACAATAAGACTTAAGGGACTTTCAAAACTCGACTTGATGTTTTTTTGGAAGACTAGAGGGCTTCGCCCCCTGCTCGCTTCGCTCGCCAACCCCCGTGTTTGGTTTTCCGGATAAACACTTTTAAGATATTTTTTTTATTTGAATTGTTGCTATTTCATTAGTTTCACTTTTATTGCAGAACTTATGTAAAAACAATATTTGGAATCTTTTGAGTCCCAATATGCTACATCTTTTAAACGAGGACAGTGAGACATGTGTTTAATGACTTTGTACCATAATTCAGGATAGGTTTTTCTGTTTGAAATTTCAGCACACACAATGCGATCTACATCATCAGCAGTTAATAATTTTTTTTGCAAAGTAGCCAATAAATGCATGTGAGGTAAAACACATTTTTGAAATTCTCTGACTTAAGCTTCAAAGCCTTACAATATTTACATACTTCTGACATATCACCTATGTCCATATATTCGATCTCTATTCGCCCTTTTCGTTATTTCTCCGAGTAATAATTTCTCTTTGTTTGCGCTAATGCAATGTTTACTTTCTTTTTTTGACACTGTCGTTTTTTTCTGCTTTCATAATCTGTATCTTGCTCTACATGTGTTTCTCGCCTACGTATTTTTTGAGTCTTAAGAATTCCAGTTTTCATTATCTCTAACCTGCTCTGCATGTGTTTGGCCCCTTTGTTTTGTAACCTTTTTATGACGTTTTACTTTGTTTTCTACTCTGTCTTTTATTTCTGACTTAGCTTTTTCCTGCTTTTTTTTCAATGACACCTGGTCCATGGTGATTATTTTCCCTTTTTCGAGTAATAATTTCCGTTTGTTTGCGCTACTGCGATCTTTACTTACTTTTTTTTATACATTCTAATTTTACTACTTTCATATTCTTTAACTTTCTCCACTTTTTTTTTTTTTGAGCCTTTCAGATTACACTGCTTTCATAATCTGCTCTGCATGTTTATAGCGCCAACGTTTGTGAACGTGTTTATGAAGTTCTACTTTGTCTTTTACTCTGTCTTTTAATTCTGAGCCTGATTGGACGTGCTTTGCTTCAATTCCACTAGTTACGGGCTGATAAATACTTTCCTTATTTTCTGAATTTGCACCTAGATTATTTTTTCTTTTTTGCTCTTTTTTCTCTCCAATGCTTTTGCGTCTCTTTTTTCCATGCTGCTTTCTTCTTCACTTAGTTGTCAACGTTTCATTTATAACGTATTGTCCTTATACGCTTTATATGCGCTGAGACCCTGCATCTGTGTGTGCTCAAATCCTTTAGACGACTGAATGTTTTGCTGCCCCATTGTCTTATTTGATATTGATTGAAAGTAGGGTGTTTCTTGGAAGAATCTCATGTTCTACGTCATCGCGAGATGGTCCTGGGTCAATCTCGTGGCACAATATCTCATATTTAAGGTCCTCTCAGGTCTTTTAACTGTCTTTCGTGATCTTAACATGAAGATCATGTCTCGACGCCTTACTGTTTCTCTTCAGGATTTAGTTTTTTATAATAGAGAGAAATAAGTGGATAGGACTAGCGAGCTTTGTTGAGCTGAACAGCCTGTCCTCGTCTAGATTGTTCTAATGTTCTAATATATAGCAGGTAGACAGGAAGTATTGTAATGGATTGGTGGAATTCTAGGACTGGAAATTACATCAGATAGAGGTGGGATCTGGAGGACCGCAAAAGAAAGTGACGTTGGCTGTCTTCTGAGAACTGGAATTGACTTTACGCTGAGGGTGCATCGGCTGGTCTGCAGGGGAAGACGAGAAAGAGTTAGAGGTAAGCACCAGCCTCTGGTCTGGCGGGAACATGCTGGTTTTTGAGCCCATAAATTGTCTCCCAAGCACATGTGTGTGACAACAGGCCTAAACCAACCCTGTGTGTCAATGCAGTTTTTGTAATCCTGATTCATAGCTTTAGAAATCTGGATTCAAACTATACTTGAGTGAATGACGTTTTCTTTCTATCAACACTGGCTTCCTCCCAGTCCTGCAAACATACCAGTTAGCTTTACTGAGCTTATTTAAAATTTATATAAATGCACCTACTGTAATTGAGTGTGGTCATTTGAATGAAGCAGCCTGCTGGTGGAAATTACAGATTAGCAGCCACTCGACTACATCAAGCCATTGTTTTACCAGAAAGTCCCTTTCAGCTTATGAGTGATGGGACAAACATGCATGTAATAAGTATGTAGAATATGCATACTGTAGGGGCTCCTGGAACATAAAACAGTGACATTTTATGTGTGAAACTATTGCTTTGAGTTTTTTGGAAAAATATTCAGCCCTGGGACAAAAGGAAGAAAAAATAATTAGCCCTAAAAGAGTTAATTGAATTTCCTCATTAGTGCAACTAGCCTAAGAACATGAAGATGTGTTTATTGCAGACATGTAATTGACAAAACTGGACAACTGATGACTGGAAAGATGTCTGTGATGAGAGAAGTTCATAGCATGGTGCATTTTTAAATGAATAAATAAAAGTACCAAAACATGCAGAGTTCCAGGAGGGTACAGATGCACACGGGAATATGCACAGGCTGCTCCAAGGTTTATTGGGGTGCTTGGCTGATTCATTCATGTACAAACTCGGGACAGTTAAGTACTTCATGCACACTTTGGAGCAGGTGACTGCAGCACCTACACTCAGATGCAGTTTTAAAGGGAGATTCACTGCAAAATAGGGAGGAGACAATAGAGAAATGGGAAAAGGGAAGTGGAGGTTAAAGGAAAGGTAGAGTGAGAAACAGAATTGAGAAATGTGCTGTTTGAGATGGAGATGAGTGGTGAGGAGTGAGCCTCAGAGAAAGAAGCATGTGGCCAGCGTTCGACAGGACTGAAGAAGATCGCTCATGCTGAGCACCTCATTATGCAGGAGGGACCTATGCACTCAGAGTAGGCTTCCGCAGACACCAGGGAATGGAGGCAGGAGCAGGAGAAGGGCTCATGGGATTTCCCATGTAAGAATGAGCAATGGCAGCAGGGGACACAAGACAGATTTTGATTGTTCACTGCCCCTGTTGGCAGGCGTCCCCTCATTGATGCAAAGCCCTTACAGGATAAGCTGTTTTAGAGTGGTGCACTCGGGATTAAGAAGAAGACCCGCATGGATTTTAACCTAATTTTTATGGTTTAATGGATGGCATACAGAAACTGGCATTATGACTGGGGTTGAACAAGGATCCTTACCCTACCAGGAGGCCAGTACAATGGAAGGAGTAGGGGAAATGATCATTGCTAAATATTTTCTCCCCCAATATGCTACGTGGCAGCCTCTTTGGGTTAGGATCTCTACATGGACACCCGCAGGGCATGTTGGGACCTGTAGTCCCCTAAGCCAGCCTTGTTGTTGTTCATGGAGGCCACCAGGGGGACCTAATGAGGTTCACAGTCCCTACTCATTGGGACTTCCAATTGACCTGGAAGTAATTCCATCAGGCTATGTCCTAGCACCAGAAGTACTCCCAAGACAAAAAATAAAAGAGACCACTTGACCTCATCCAGGTGAGTTGGAATCGGGAGAGGAGGACAAAGCTCGCCTGAAAGAGTGGAAGTAGAGTGGGAAAAAGAAGGAGATTTGCATGGTTTATGTTGCTTTTGAAGCCTTTGTTTAAGGTACTTGCAGTGAATAAACCTTTTATTTATCATTGAACTAGTGTCTGTGAGGTTGTATCTGAGGTTTTTGGGTGCTGCAACACCCCCTATTGGTCACAATGGATATCTTTAGTAGTTATTTATTTGGACTTTTAATCCCCAAAACTACTTTGATTTTACAGATTATTTATTTATTTATGGAACATCACTGCAGTACTTGACACCTTGTTGGTTTTAATAAAACCACCACAATGTACCTGTTGACCATGTGAGTCCTTTATGGCCACAGTCTATACTTTTGAAATGAATACTTCCAGTAGGACAGTGTGTGATGTCTTAAAGCACACATCATTTATAGATGGTTCTTCCAACAAAACAGTGACTTAACAGTTACAAGCCCAAGGACAGTCCAATAAGGCAGTTCTAAAATGAGTTAGAATGGTACTCTCAGAATATTAATGACTGACTGAAACATCTGCATAAACTACATGAGGTTATTGAGCCAACATAGACTAAAATCCCCAAAATAATTTTTCCAGCACCTTGTTAAACCCATGTCTCAAAGCTCAAGCTCAAGCTGTTTAGGAGAGCAAAAAGGGCACTGCCTAATCCTACTGTACATATGTGAACCTAATCCAGTATCCATCCATCCATCCATCCATTTTCCAACCCGCTGAATCCGAACACAGGGTCACGGGGGTCTGCTGGAGCCAATCCCAGCCAACACAGGGCACAAGGCAGGGAACCAATCCTGGGCAGGGTGCCAACCCACCGCAGGACACACACAAACACACCCACACACCAAGCACACACTAGGGCCAATTCAGAATTGCCAATCCACCTAACCTGCATGTCTTTGGACTGTGGGAGGAAACCGGAGCGCCCGGAGGAAACCCACACAGACACGGGGAGAACATGCAAACTCCACGCAGGGAGGACCCGGGAAGCGAACCCAGGTCCCCAGATCTCCCAACTGCGAGGCAGCAGCGCTACCCACTGCGCCACCGTGCCGCCCTCCAGTATCCACTGAGTGTTTATAATATTGGTTTGAGACTAGAAGAATGCTATAGGTAACCAGTGTGACAGGCAAAGTTTGCATTAATTGCCCTGACTAATAATTGAAAAGCAATTATTTCAAAGTCACTTATTCCATTTTGATCCATTCCATTTTGTGTCAGATTATATAGAACTAGACATCTAAGCATTAACATTTGCAGTGTCTCTGTTATATGCCACTTGGCATGGGATCTGTAAAAGAAGTGTTAATGTTTGCAATGCACCATCTATTGGAATAACAAATGCAATGCATTTTATTACTAAAAATGTATGTGATGCACCATCTTCTGGAATCAAAGAGACTTAGCAACTGGACGAATAAACAGACAGACACACAGACATTTATCTGTTTATTAAGGTGGATTGATTTCTTTAAAAATGTACAAAAATCATCAAATAAATGAATTAGTCATTATATCAGCAATGTATTAAATTTAAGAGAATTTAAAGGTAAAATTCAAGTTCAGGCTTACTGTCACATGTATAGAATATAGTGAATTTTTTCTAAAACCAACAAAAAACACATTTTGTTCTAAAATCCACATTGAATTAGTTTGGAAATAATGTCATCAGCTACAGTTTTATAATATCAAATGTTCTGACAGGTTCCAGTCCTGAAGCTATAAAGTGGGAATTTGTCCTGTCAAGTCAAGTCAGGTTGGGGAGCATGCACTGGTACAATGCGTTGCTGCACCCACTACATGGTGAAACAAGTTTGCAACCCCCCAGGCAGACACGCGGTCCAGTCCCACCCTCCGGAATTGACCCACTATCTGTTGCAGCCAAGTGTTACGTGGGCAACTCCTTGGCCTGGTCCAGCCACTTGGGTTCCCAACAATGAGGATCTTACGAGCTGGATCACCCTTGGGGAAATGCGCCACATGGCCGTAGTGGCGTAACTGACGCTCCCTCACAATGCAGGTAATGTGCCTCATTCGGGAGTCCATGAGCAACCGCTCATTCAACACAAAGTCAAACCAATGGTATGCAAGGATTCTCCGAAGAGACACAGTACCAAAGGAGTCCAGTCTTTGTCTCAGGTCACTGGATAGTGTCCATGTCTTGCAACCATATAGCAAGACAGAAAGCACCAGGATTCTAAAGACATGGACCTTCATCCTTTTGCATAGATATCGGAGGCACCACACACCCCTTTCCAGCGACCTCATGACCCCCTCATGCTCTCCCAATCTGTC
This sequence comes from Erpetoichthys calabaricus, assembly GCF_900747795.2. Lineage (NCBI taxonomy): Eukaryota > Metazoa > Chordata > Cladistia > Polypteriformes > Polypteridae > Erpetoichthys > Erpetoichthys calabaricus. The sequence goes on along the minus strand of NC_041398.2, from coordinate 135,866,837 downwards.
TACTGACTTCATAGAAAGAGTCACCAGAGACATGAATGTCACTGCCAAGGTAAGTAAACAAGGTTGACACTCTCTCCGCAAACAGACACACTGCTGATGCCTGTGCCCAAGAGGTCATTAAAGGCCTAGATCTTTTTATCCAGGACACTCAGACTCCTAACTCAGTCACTCGAGCGCCCCGATCAGAGCCTCTATTGACTCCACGAAGATCACAGCATCATCAGCAAAGTCAAGATCCATGAAACTTTTTTCACCAACAGATGCCCCACAGCCACTGGACCCCACAACCTTGCCCAACACCCAGTCCATACAAGCATTGAACAGAGTAGGAGCAAGAACACACCCCTGACACACCCCAAAATCAACTGGGAAAAACGCAGAGGTCCTGCCTCCACTCTGCACAGCACTCACAGTACCAGTGTACAGGCCGGCCATGATATTCAGCAACCTCGAGGGGATCCCGCGAACCCTCAGGATATCCCACAGGGCAGCTCGATCAACTGAGTCAAACGCTTTGCGAAAATCGATAAAGGCTGCAAAGAAACTCTGCCGATATTCGTGTTTGCGCTCCATGAGAACCCTCAGTGCCAGGATGCGGTTGATGGTAGACTTCTTAGGTGTAAAACCAGACTGTTCCGGTTGCTGACAGGTTAGCAAGTGATCACAGATCCTATTGAGGACAACCCTAGCAAGGACCTTACCCAGCACCGAGAGCAGTGTTATCCCCCAGCAGTGTTATCCCCCTGTAGTTGCTGCAATCCAGGCGATCACCCTTCCCTTTCCAGAAAGGGACGACAAGTCCCGTTTTCCAGTCAGTTGGGATTATGCCAGTCTCCCAAATGGAAACAAAGATTGCTTGCAATGCCAGGAGGACAGCCTTGCCACCAGCCTGGAGAAGTTCACCCCAGATCCCTGCAGCCTTTCCTCCTCTCAGCTGGTTCACCACTTGTGCAATCTCAGTGAGACTGGGTTGTTCACAGCTAATTGGAGGATCAGCCTCAAGGACCCTGGACCCAGAGATATCCAACGTCCTAGCCAGAGGATCAGCTTTGAACAACTGCTCAAAGTAGCCAGCCCAGCAGGTCATAACTGCAGTGTCATCCGCAAGGACCGTTCCATCAGCCGCCCTGACTGCAACTCTCTGAGGAACAGATTTGGATGTGCGTAATGGTTCGATTCCTCTGTAAGCAGGACGTGGGTCGCTAGACCACAGATGGTGTGTCACTTGCTCACAGATTCCTCTAACAAATGCCTCCTTATCTGCCCTCAGAGCCCTCACAGCCATCCTTCTCCATTCCCGGTACAGACCAGAGTTGCCATTGAGCCGTGCGCTGCGACTCCTCTCAATGATATCCAGGGTGCCCTGTGAGATGAAACACCTCCTTCTGGGAACACCAGTAACGCCAACACAACCCTCAGCAACCTTCAGGGTCTTGTCACGGAAGGTCTCCCACATCATTAGTATCAGCAGTCATACCCAATTCTGCAAGTTCCTCACACAAACTGCATGCAAACTCATTAGAAACAGCCTGATCTTGGAGTCTGGCTAAGTCCAGGCTAATTTTCCTAGTAGGTGGTAACCTGTTGGACCTAAGCTGGATCCTAAGAGTAGCAACAACAAGTCTGTGGTCAGAATTCACAAACTGGGCACTTCTGTAGACCCTGCAGTTTTGCAAGAGCCTCCAGCATCTGCTCACAAGGATGTGATCGATCTCCTCCACTTCACCACCAGTATTGGAGTACCAAGTCCAACGATGCGGTTCTGGGCACTGGAACCAGGATCCAGTGATTTGCAGCCCCTGACCTTTTGCAAAGTCAAGGAATATGGAGCCACTTTCACCACAGCCAGCCCTGTCAGTGACAGTGGCTGCATTGAAGTCACCCATGACCAGAGGAATGTCACCTCGTGGGCACCTATCAACCATAGAGCGAAGCTCCAAATAAAATGTCTCCCTCACCGAGACATCACTCACGGTGGTTGGAGCATACACTGAGACAACAGACAAGGCACCATGGGAGTGCCGTAATCTGAGTCTCATAATACGCTCGTTGAAAGGAGTGACATCGGACACCATCGGAAGAAGCAAATCCGCTACAGTAGCAGCTACTCCCCGAATATGACAGCCATCAGACCGACCAGACCAATAAAAGGTGTATCCACCTACAGAGATCTGGCCAGTCCCCGGTCTGTGCACCTCAGAGAGTGCCGTCACTGAAATGCAGAGTTTACGCAGCTCCTCCTTTGTCCTGCGTAATAATTAAAAATGTGTAATGCTGAAGCCTTTGATCTAAATAATTGTTAGATTAAAGGTACTGATCTCAGTGGGGGGAAGTCTAGAGTTGTTGTAGAAATGGTACATAGAAAGTCAATTGGTAGAAATTAGAGACTTAGAAGTATAAGTGAGTTCTCATCAGGTTAAGCTCAGCAGTGGGTTATAACACTGACCACAATAAAAAAGAGTGTGGAAAGGCAGAAGAAATACTTTGATGAATCAGGAGGCAGTAGGAATAAGTCAATAACTGTGTCTGAAAATGCAACAGTTGTCATTGAACTCCACAATGCAAAACTACAATATTTGGACAAGATTTTGTGAAGTATTCGTATGTTCTGAGCAACACTACGGCAGCATGGCTAATGTGTAGTGGAAGGTGGGGACAGTGGACTTGAACTTATAAGCTAGTGTGATGACCCATCTTTTTTAAGAAAGGGGGAAAAAAGTTGTGTGAACTAAATGGAGAATCACACCCTTCAACGTATTTACCCATACCAGGGTACTAGACAGAATTCTCTACCATTGTAAATATTTGAAGTTGATATTTAATGACTGGAAAGCAGATTTCATCCTCAATATTGAATGGTGAGAAATACATGTCTGTTTGTAAATTTTAGAATAAAGTGGTATATGTAGAAACTTGCCAATCAGCTACAATAGGCATCTATTTTGAATATTTGGAGAAAGATGTCTTTTGCTGCATTTATAACATGTACTGTATATGTACAAAGAGTATTAGGCCTGTATGCTAGGCATTAAATCAAGTTAACTTAAGGTGGACACATTAGATTGTGTTGAACATGTGATGGTGCACTGCTTTGAATTTCTAAGCATGATATTTGAATTGTGTACAGGTGAGGCTGGAGTTGACCTCTTTGTCCTGTGATCTGTAGTAGTCATTTCAAGCAATATATCTTGAATGAGAATCCTCACTCTTATATCTGATTTCATAATTCCTTTGTTGACAGGAGAAACAGTTTAATTACTGTGAGGTATTGCTTATGCATTGGGCAGGAGGTTAAGACATGTCTATCAATTGGTAGGTGTAAAGGTGAACTGACTTTTCAAACTAGATTCTTAGTTTACATAATGGTCTCTAACCAAAAACAAGAGGTGTTTCTGTAAAACCTGCAGAAGCTAGGTATTTTGTTTTGGAAATTATACTCTTTTTGATTGAGATAGGAGCTAGGCATGTGAGGGATGGCCGGCAGTTTATCCCGGCCAACACCCCCAGGCCACTAGATGGAGTCCTCCCTGCAACATGGAGGTGCCCCGAATTCCATCATGGGCATCATGGACAATGGAGTTCAGCTTCACAGCCCCGCTGGATACCGTGGGGGATGCCAGGGGATGCTGCAGGGAGGCACAAGGGATTCTGTTATAGCCCGGAAGTACTACCTCATCACGGGGATGGAAGAAATGAAGTACGTCCGGGTTGAAGAAAAAAGAAGAGTTTTTATCTGACCCGAAAGTGCTATGGCATCACATGGACTGAAGGACAGAAGCACTTCTGGGTCAAGGACTATTTAAAGGACTGTGGGAAACCCAGCAGGATGAGCCGGAGTTGGGTGGGAGTGTGACAGAGCTGCTGGGTGGAGTGGAGGATTGATTAGTGTTTATTGTTTATTATTGATTTATTATTGTGTATAGTGGAGGTGGAGGTGCTTTGTGCACATTTTTGTAATAATAAATTAGTTTCTTATACTTTTACCTGGTGTTTGGACATATTGTCTGTGGGTTTGGAGGTGCGACAGCACCCCCAACTGTCACAGGCAGTACAAGAGAACATTAATGACTGCCGTTCCAAACCTGAGACAAGACAGTTATAATAATCACAGCTGGTTACTCATGGAGATGCACCACACATGGATTAGTAGAAACATACCATGTGGCAAACCCTGAACACATTGCTTTGATATATCTGTTGGATTCTTTTGGATTACCCAAGAAAAACTTCAGATGCTACTGCAGTAGATTGAATCTGTTTCTGTGGAAAGGCAGCTGGGCTCGGCTTCATTCCACTGTGATCCCGAACAAATGTAGCCAAATGAAAGTCAATGGATGAATGCTTGATAAGTTAAAAACATTCTGGTAATAATAAAACATTTTTTGAAAAGGCTCAGTAAACATGACTTGATTGCTATTAAGACAGAAAAAGTCAACAAATGAAAGGAATTCAAAAAAGCTCATACTTATGTAGATTAAAGATGTTAGAGAACATGCAATTGCATTAAACAGTGAAGAAAAATATCTCGGGATCCATACAGTTAAAGCCAATAACTGTACAATGACCTGCAAAGTAATTAGCCATACAGTTGAGAAATACTTATTACATAATTATAAAGTGTAGGAAATTTGAATGTGATACACACCTCTATAAAAATGAAACCTTTTCATGCATTTTCAAATTTGCCTAATCTAGTTATTGTGTTAAAAGGTCTGTCATTGCACCAGCAGGTACACTTCTTAAACTCGATTTGGATGGGGCAGTAGAAGTCATGACATAAACTGAAACTGAGTTGCTTTGAAATTTGCATATCTGGAATTAATTTCTAAAATGAGTAATGAATTGTCTGTGATTAACTGGTGCCCTGTCCTGAGATGGTTCATACTTTGCACGCAGTATTGCTGCAACAGACAATGGACTCAGCAGCTTTAAATTGGAATAAGCAGGATTTGAAAAAGAAACAATAAAAGAAACGAATAAGGTGCCTAATCAGCAGTGCTTTAAAGATACAAATGTGCTGAACAAGAAAATAATTATTTTGCACTGTGTGTGAAACAATCACTATGACTTGACTCTTTCCATAAAAACTCATTAATTAAACTATGAATGCATTCAGCTTTTGAATTTAGTGTAATGCCAGTACCAGAAAAAATGAAAAGATCTGTTGTAGTCAAATGTTTCTCCAAAGATGAGCATTTAGAGGACAATGCAAATTATTTAAAAATCTGTATGAGAGATCTGAAAATAATTAGGGTATTAAGACAGATCATGATAAGCGTTATAATGGACCAATATGCCAAAAATGTTAACTTCCACATTGATGCGGCAAGTTATTCTTAAATTTAAAAATGTATAGCAAATGAAATGTTTTTATTTGAGCTTATTTAAATCATATTTCTTTTTATTTCTCTGCTCATGGAAGAAAATATGAGGTTCTAATCAGTTTAAGAAAATGGTATTGTTTTCATGTGAATTTCTTTTAACTATTAATGCATAGAATCGAGCACCTTGAGATGATCTGCTACGTGAATTGTGCTACCTAAGACAAAGATGAAGTTACGAATTGGCTGAAGAGCAGAGTGGTCAAGCTGGTTTGTGCTGCAGAGCACCGGAGTCCTAGCTTCTGGTGGTTCTTGGTGACTGTGCTCTTCCTGGTGCTCTATTCAGCCTGTTCAAACAAGTCCTTAACCTTTAATAAACAAATAACACTTCTTACCTAATAAATACTGTATAAAGTTTACAAAGTCTTAAAATAACTTAAGTGGATACAGTTACATTTGTAACACCAATTATAACATCAATATAACCTGATTAATACAGAGATATTGCCTTAATACTTCTAACATCTTTATACTGAAAAGAAATAACTAAACTATATTCTTAATATGGCTACTACATAATCATATTTCCTTACAATGTACCTTGTAATAGATTGGTATCATGTCCAGTTTACATCTGATGGTGCTAAGAAATGTCCTGTTCACCTCAAGTCTTATTGGAGTAAGTGATTTAAGCAAATTACTGATTGGATGAATGATTCAATAAATTAAGGGTATTTTTCTCATTTGAATGTACAGGAAAATTTTTATAAAGTTATAGTTAACATCCATCCATTTTCCAACCCGCTGAATCTGAACATAGGGTCATGGGGGTCTGCTGGAGCCAATCCCAGCCAACACAGGGCACAAGGCAGGAACCAATCCTGGGCAGGGTGCCAACCCACCGCAGGACACACACACTAGGGCCAACTTAGAATCGCCAATCCACCTAACTTGCATGTCTTTAGACTATGGGAGGAAACCGGAGCGCCTGGAGGAAACCCACACAGACACGGGGAGAACATGCAAACTCCATGCAGGGAGGACCCGGGAAGTGAACCCAGGTCCCCAGGTCTCCCAACTGCGAGGCAGCAGCACTACCCACTGCGCCACCGTGCCGCCCTATAGTTAACATATAGTTCACAATTCTTTCCGCTAATATGTTTTTACTTTTAAGTCCACCATTAATGAGCTTAATATTATTATTATTGTTTTAGTTATCCATGCTACTGTGTACAGCCAAGTAGTGATTTATATTAGGAGAGTCACTGCATGGGCAATTCAAAGTTATCCATTAATTTCCTGACCCCACTTCTTGAGTAGCAAAAGATATGTTAGCTAATCATAAATGGCATGTCAATCCCTCATGGGGCACACTTGGCCAGTTTACTTTTGCTGTCAACCTAAAATGCATTTTGAGGATAAAGAAGACTGAAAATACCACAAAGCTAATGGATGATAATGCAGACCCCATAGATACAGGTCCAAGACCAGGAATTGAACCAAGATCTCTGTAATTGTAAGGATACAGTATTAACTACTCAGCTCCATACTCAATGGTGTCCATTCAAAGTGTACAGCCCCATTTGGCATTTTATGGGTATAGTACTTTTTCTGGCATATTTTTACAAGCGGTATACTTGCTGTCACACACGTGCGAATAGGAGGCAGCTGAAGGGCTTAAAGACTAATGGTAACACATCTGCCCAGGGGGCGGCGGGATGCACTAACTCTCTTTCTAAGTCGCCTGCAGACCTTTCCCGGGAAATCCCACTAGGAACCGCTGCCTCACCTCCAGTCCCGGCCCCGAGGACGACATCACTTCAGGCCCCGGCCCTGAGGATGATATCACTTCCAGTCCCGGCCCCGAGGACGACATCACTTCCTCCGGACTTCCTATAAAGCCTCACTCCCTTCCTCTGGAATTCAGTTTTGTTTTGAACTCAGTCTTGTAAACTACTTTTGCTTACATTTCTCTAACTTTGCAGCCAGGAACAGATTATACGGGTGGCTGCCCCAAACCTTTCCCATGTCTGAAGTCTCGTGCTTTCACATTGCAAATTAAGTGGCTTGCAAAGGCAATGGAACTGATGATCTGAGCCTGTCATTCCAGTTCCTTAACCAGTTAAGCACAATATGTGTTCATGTAAAAAATAAAATATGTGAATTTCTGAAATGAGAAATTAATGAATGAAAAAAAATGTTGAAAGTAATAAATGATAGCTGAGAGGTTGACAGTACCTTTAAAAATCTGCATATGCCTTAAGCAATTTTTGTCTAGCTGCATAGGAGTCTTGAAAGTAATTAACATTTACAATGAAGTTCGTAGATCTTTGGCATGCATGGATAAGCATAGTGTGCATAAGTAAGGAAGGCAGGGTTGAAACAGTGAACAGCTGTTCAGATTTTTGGAGAAACATTGGCTTAGCTAATTTAAACACACATTGTACCCTTAGGAAGTTATGTTTAAATGTTAAAATATTTTGTAGTTGTTTCCAGAAATTTCTTCTTCTTTCTCAAATGATGGGAACACCTTAGGCAGCAACTACAACAGCAAATTTCTGATAACTTTGCTTAGTTTTTAAAACTTTTTGCTTATTTTCAGTAACACTCAAGGATTGCTAATATGACATACTTTTGAGATCAGAGGCAATGGTCCACTCCTTCATAAACCAGTCCAGCGCAGATCTGACTAGTTTTTCAGATGGGTTCTTTTTATGTATCTTATTTGTAGCTTTCTATGTTCATATATGTCTCTGCATATTGTTCAAGCCATTTAACTTAATGTATACTATAATGTATCAGTCTGTGAAAGTTGTAATCATCTTTTTAAAGGTAATTATATTTAACTCAAGTAATTTAAATGTGGCAGAGTTAAAGATGCTAAGATTTGCATTGGGTGTGATGAGGATGGACAAGATTAGAAATGAGTACATTAGAGGGTCAGCTCAAGTTGGACGGTTGAGAGACAAAGTCAGAGAGGCGAGATTGCGTTGGTTTGGACATGTGCAGAGGAGAGATGCTGGGTTTATTGGGTAAAGGATGTTAACGATAGAGCTGTCAGGCAAGAGAAAAAGAGGAAGGCCTAAGCGAAGGTTTATGGATGTGGTGAGAGAGGACATGCAGGTGATGGGTGTAACAGAACAAGATACAGAAGACAGGACGATATGGAAGAAAATGATCCACTGTAGCAACCCCTAACAGCAGCAGCCGAAAGAAGAAGAAGAAGATGAATTTGGCTTTGCAAAAGCAGACTACCATTCTTACACCTTCCTTGAATCAATTTTCTGAATCTTTTTTTCACTACAGTGTTTCATAAACCACAGCCTAAGTCAGCAAAAATGGTACAAGGTAGAAATCAAACCAGAGCTTCTCCTGAAATTACCAGCACATACAATGCTATCCTGTTGACATCTCATTCACACAAATACCAGTAAACCTTTGCCTTTCACACTTACCCCTTTTCTTTATTTTTGGTTTTTTGGATGCAAACTACATATTAAATTGTCTTCATTTGACCATTTAAAACAGCTATTTGATGTTGACCTGGTAAACTTGACTGTTTTTTTTTCCTGTCTTAAATACAGTCATTTTTACAGGTGTTCTAAGGCAATTTTATTCAAAACAATAATTTGCTGATCATCTTTCTATTGCCAATTGTGTTCTCAATTTATATTCTTTCCTTAGAGAAGCATGTTTCTATTCTTAAATCATTGAATTTGATTCTGTATTTGCTTGAATTCATACATAACTATTGTGAAAGAATAAACAGTGAGATCCAAGATTACACGAAATAGATACTGTCGCAGGAGGCTGGGGGCCAGACCCAGATGGGATGCCTGGAAGGACCAGTAGGCAGTTTATACGTCCCCTGGGCCACGAGGGGGCAACCGCTCTGGATAAGGAGGGGACCACGGGGACCAATCCAGGAGGCTCAAACCTATAGGGGCCCATGGCCACCGTCAGGGGGCGCCCCGAGCATCGTGGAGCCTGGGAAACCTGCACTTCTGCCACACCTGCGAAGGTGGAGGAAGGACCTTCCGGGTATCAGGCACCTGGAGCACATCCGGGTGAATATAAAAGGGGCTGCCATCCTACAGTTGGGGAGCTAGAGTCGGGAGCAGGAGCAGGACGAAGCTCCCGTGAGGAGAGAAAAGGTGGTCCATGGACATTGAAAGGCCCGAGGAAGGGTATTGTGGTGTTGGGAACACTGTGTGTGTGCGGGATTTGGACTTGTGGGACCAATCCTAATAAACGTGCCTGTTTTGTAAGAACCGCCGGTGTCCGTCTGGTTGTGTGAACTTCTCACAATACAAACAAGATAAGAACAACAGAAACAGATACAGCAACATTTCTTTATATAACACATTTTCATACAAACAACATTGCTCAAAGTGTTTTGCAAGATAAAATTAAAAGGAAGTTAATATATAAAACATAAATATTCGGCAATATAGCAATAGCAATGTAGTAATAATATTATACAGTATGTAACAAAGTCCAGAAGGACAGGAAAAAAAAAACTCTAGTTGTTATGTTGGATAAAAAATATAAATTTGTAGGGGTTCCAAGGCCAAAAGGCGGCCCAGCCCCCAATGAGCATTCTACCTAAAAAAGATCAGTTATCATGGTTTACAGGCTTCACATGGAAGAACTTCATGATGATGGTCATGTGGACATCTGGGACACCCGCCATTCAATCCATAAACACATGGGGCAGCATGGTACCTTGATCAGAACCAGAAAAGACAACAGAGAGTAATACAGATTAGTACGGAATTGCAGAACTCAGAGGTAAAAGGTAATTCAATGCTCATATAGACTAAAAGGGATACAACTAAATTGTAGCTACGAAAAAGCCATTTTCAAATAAGGAGTTTTTATTAGTTTTTTTAAATTGCTCTACAGTATTAGCATGGTGAATTTCTATTGGTAAAGTATTCCAAATTTTAGGTGCATAACAGCAAAAGGCTGCATCACCATTTTTTTCAGGTTGGCTCTTGGAATTAAAAGCAGGCCTTCATCTGAAGATCTAAGGTTATGACTTGTAGTGTAGGGGGACATTAATTAAATCATTCGCATTCTGGGTTTATTACTTAAACTATGGTTTGTTATTATAGTGTTAATACAGTGCACATCTAAAGATGAGCTCAACATAGAATTATCACATCCTAGCAAGGCATTATGGAAAGCACTAGAATTACAATACTGTAGTCAGGAAAGACAGATTACCTTTGAGATTTCTGAGAGGACCCAGGAGCTGAATCTGTTCAGATGCTGACTTTCTTGCTTGAAGAAACGCAGTCTCTCCCAGAAAAGATCCCCATTATCCATGAACCCAATGTTTTATCCCTTGCTGTAGCCTCTCAGCCAGTTGTTTAATGCCAGCAGATGACTGTAGTATTCATCAGACTAGAGGGAAATGACTTGAAATAAAGATTCTCGCCGCCGGGATCTTCTCTTTCTTGGCTGCGAAATCTGCTTTAAGAATCGTTGACTGTTGGTATCATGTGTCGTTTACTCCAGCATGTATTATAATGGTCCCAAGAGCCCTGTCCTTATGATTCTCAAAGACCGTTGGTGCTCTTCTCGTAATATCTTGTACATGAGCACTGGGAAAACAAGAAACAAAAGATTTCTTTTCAGGGCAAAGAATATTGAAGTTGTGAACAATTGAACCCTCAATAACAAATACATCACCAGAGACTGGCAGAGGGGAGATGGTCAAAGCGGTTCTGGATGGCAATGCTTGCCTGAGCAAACAGAGATGATCTAGTCTTGTGCCTCTGACTGCATAGCTGAAACAGTCCGTTTCCCTTATTGTCATCATCTTCGCTTCGGATGGGTGCTGGGGTAAAACTCACTTGACCAAGAAAGTGCACAGCTGAGTGTGGGGTTGAAGTTGCTGAATGGAAGAGACTTATAACAATCTCAAATGGCCTAGGAAGTCTCTTTTAGCAGGCAAGCCTTCAGTTTCCTCAGGTGTGATTGTCCGGCAAGGAGTTGCTGGATCTGGTTCTAGAGTTGCTGGAAGGCTCCAGAGTTCTATGACAACGAACTGAATCTCACAGTTGGCCATTGTCCACTTTTGCTTTGTGTTGTAGGAAAGAAAGGGGAGGGGAGGTTAGTCTGGACAATGGTTGATGGCAGACAATGTTTAGGAGTTCCCTAGACTAATAATCTTTAGAATCTTTAGCAGAGAAACCCATAACATTGCTGATGGACTCCTTTTGTGGCCTTTTCAGCTTGGATTCTGGTTCAGCACAGCAGATTCACCTAGGGCTACCAGGGGAGATCTAGTAGGACAGAGCTGCAGTGACCACTTATGACTTTGAAGTGATCCTGGATGGAAATTAAAATTACTTCTGTTCATTACTCCAACATGCTTGAGAGAATCTCAACTAGTGGGAGGAGAGGCCAAAATAGACAGAGAGGGAGAGAGAGAAAGAGAGAAGGAGATGATTTGGATTTGTGATTCATGTGGTACTTAGTTGGGTGTCCATGCTAGCCACAGGGTTAATGTTTTCTTTTTTCCCAATAAACCTATTATCTTATACAATGTGGCATCTAGGCTTCTTTTGGGATTTAGGAATGACTTAAGAATGCACCACAGGCCAGTTTTTCTTTGTTTATTACAAATTTCAAGTTATCACTTGTGAGACTACTACCATCAGTTTATCCCCATGACCATTACTCTGGATCTGTGTTCACTGATTTTCTCATTTCAGAGTTTGTGTCAATAGGTTCTATTAAACCCACCTTTTTCACCCTTCCTGTACTTTTATGTAAATTGCAACTCCTGGGAGGATTATGAACAGTTTTATATTGGATGTGCTTATTGTATTATTTAATTAACAATTGGTATAGTGGTTTCAAATTTATATTTTTATTAACCACATTACTGTTACTACCTTTGTTCCTTTTTTTGGTTACTGTTTCAATGATAAGTATTATGTTTTTGGTGAATATCAGTTTGTTTTATATTTAAACAGTGAAGCCTTTGCAATTAGTTATAAAATGCACTAGTCTTAAATTTTAAAATTAGCCTTACAAGAATGAACTGAAACTAAAATTAAAGTAGGATCAGGCACCTATTCACGATGCACAGCAGATTTTATCCTGCCTTGTTTTCTGCAGCCATGTAGAGATGATATTTAGTCTGGATCTTTTACACACATAATCTATACCTGAAATTTACTGGTAAATTTTGGAGTCAATGGCATGTGTAAATAAAGTCAAGTGAAGAATTTCAGGAAAATCTATCCCACAATTTATTATGCTGAAATCTAATATAATTACCAGGAATTCCCTAGGTTGGCCTAAGTATGAAAAATGCAAGAAATTACCAAGTAAAGTACACAAGGCGTCCTCACATACATGTGCTAATTCTCACGTGAGCCAATTATTTATGACTACCATGATCATTTTGCAGAACCTTTTTTAGATTAAATTTCTGAGCAGGAGAGTGGAAACAGTTTTTTTTTAATAAGGAAAATCCACTCCTTTTAAGACAAGAAGAAAACTATTAAGCCAGGTTGACACAAGTCTCAACTACATGCCACGTTTTTCTCAGAGACATGGCATCAAGCAACCTTGGAGCTGCTTGGGGAAACTGAACTTAAAATAGGTAACTATCTGGATAAGCTAATATGTACAAGCATTCACTGATGTATAACTCCATTTCTTTATTTGGCTGCTCTGCTTTTAAGTTTTTGATCCATTGTATTACTGTACGTCTCAGTGGCAAAATTTGTATCACATTGTGCATAGCAGTAATGATGCCACATAGTACTTGAGCATTGCTACCCATCAATATAGTTTTTTTTTAAAGAAAACTACAGTGGTTGGTAAAAGAACTTCTGTGCCGAAGATTCCTGTTTCCTTTCCTGGGATTAAACTTTTATATGTGAACACTGACCTGGAAAATTGCCTTGAATTTTGTGCACAACACATCTTAACACTACCAACGCTTATATTTTATACAAGCACACTAAAGTGAATGTAAGGATTGTTTGATGAAAAACAAGAAGGATATAAACCTCATCAACATTTGCTAAAATCATTGAAAAACTGCATCATCTCTTCCCTTCTTACCAAAGCTGTTTCTCATTTGAAGCCAGCTCCATCCCCGTTGATATTTTGCATACTTGCCTCTTTAAAGATATGTTTGTAATAATTGCTCCTGGTGTTTTTTTTTATTAGAAATAGTTCTTTAATAACAGGTTCTGCTCTGTCTTGCTTTAAACACACAGTGGTTCAGCCTTTGCTTAAAAATTCAAATAATGTCCCTTTACATTCAAGTAATTTTAATCTTGAAATTGCCTTTTCTTTGAAAAGTGTTTTTTTTTCCTCTTAGCTTCTGAACTTTCTGAATCGAAACCATTCTCTTTATGAGCATAATCCTGGATTAAAAACACTCCATAGTATAGAATCTGGCCTCCTGAGAGTGACAAATGATCTGGTGCTAACAGTTGATTCAGGGAAGCATGCCAGTTTGATTCTACTAGATACCAACACAGAATTTAATACAGTTAATTCTGACATGCAATGCTTACTAATTGATTTTTGTAATGGGTTGGCAATTGGGGCTACCTTTTACATCTAAAACATCACTGTAATTTTGGTAGCTCTTTATCTTCTTCAGCCTTGTTTCAGCTTTAGTTACCGGCTCTCTTCAAAGTAGAGGTCAAGTAGGTGGAGCCACCTAATGATGGAGTTTCGAAGAATTGCAGTTGAAGCTGCTACAGTTTCATCACTGATGGTTTTTGACTTCTTATTTTTGACCAGTTTCTTATTTGGATTTCTTGGCTTTAACACCTGATACATTTTTAAGGTACTGGATTAGTTTACTACTTGTTGGACTCTTTTGCTTTAGGTCGTTGACTAGTTTTTGGAGTTTAACTGTCTGGGGTGAGGCCTGTTTCTATGGTTAATCAGTAATGTCCTGATTTTTTGTCTTGCTGTATCACTACACATTTATAGTATTGTCAGTAGTCTGGGTCCTCTAACCCCATGTTGAGATTTGCCACCTTGTGGGAATGGAAACTGCCCTAAGAACATGTTTAATGATTAAATGAATTTATTAAGCAAATGAGAAACGGGGAGGGGCGGCACGGTGGCGCAGTGGGTAGCGCTGCTGCCTCGCAGTTAGGAGACCTGGGTTCGCTTCCTGGGTCCTCCCTGTGTGGAGTTTGCATGTTCTCCCGTGTCTGCGTGGATTTCCTCCCACAGTCCAAAGACATGCAGGTTAGGTGCACTGGCGATCCTAAATTGTCTATAGTGTGTGTGTGCACACCCTGTGGTGGGGTTTGTTTCCTGCCTTGTGCCCTGTGTTGGCTGGGATTGGCTCCAGCAGACCCCTGTAGTTAGGATATAGCAGGTTGGATAATGGATGGATGGAAATGAAGCAATACAAAAAAAAGAAACTAGAATTACAAAAATCTTAAGCGCCTACACCAAAATGCAATTTCCAAATTCAAAAAGAATTAAAATAACCAAATATCAAATCCGAAATGCAAAAAAAGAAAATGAAAGCAAATAAACAACACTAAGTTTAGAAAATCTGAGAGAAGTTAAAAAAAAAATAATAATAAATTATACAGGAAAAACAAACAAACAATACACACACACACAAAAAAAACAAAACAAAATCACAGGGTTAGATTCCCGGAAGAATGTAACATCCTGCACATTAAGTGTTATGTTAGAAATCTTCTGTCATTTTGAATCTGAGTCTGAATAAATTCTGTGGTTAAAAGATGTTTTTTCAGTTGAGGACTAGCAATAAAGGTCAAGATTTTACTGTCTTTTCATGATTAGTAACACCTCTTTACCTGCTTTTATTTTGTCTCGCCATTGTTTCAGCTCCCATTATGTGGGTATTTGGCTTTTCTGGTCTTTTCTGTCCCATTTGCAGTTAGTCCAAATTACTGCTTCCACAGTGCAGAGTGGCACCACACAGAGAGATAGCATTTCATCTTTTGTTTGTAACATTTTATTGAATTCATTAAAAGCAAGTAACATTCTGTACAATCAAGTCATACTTGACAAAACTAAGTTCAAATCAATCCCTACCCATGAGAAAGAGAGCTAGGCCAACAGCTAGAATAAAACTTTAAGAGTAGGAAAAAAAGGGGGAGAAAATCCTTTTCCCCAATTTAAATGCTTATTTTAAAATGTTATTGGTTTGATCCTGCCAGGTTTTTAAAAAGTTTTGAACAGATCCTCTAAATGAGAATTTGATTTTTTCAAATTTCAAATAATATTTAACATCAGTTGCCCACTAACTTAAAAGAGATGGGCTAGGATTCTTCCATTTGAGTAAGATAAGTCTACATGCCAATAGTGTAGTAAATGCAATTACTAAAGTTTGTTTGTTCTTCTCCACTTTAAGTCCATCTGGAAGTACACCAAACTCAGCTGTTAATGGATTAGGAGGGATTGTGACACCAAGGCTGTCTGAAAGGCATTTAAAGATTTTGGCCCAGAATGATGTTAATTTGATGCGTGCCGAAAACATGTGACCCAAAGAGGCAGGAGATCGATTGCAACGTCTGTAGGTTGGACCTTGCCGTGGAAATATTTTGGACAATTTTAAACGAGATAGATGTGCTCGATAAAAGATTTTAAGAATAATTGTATGCTTTGCACATATGGAGCTCAAGTAAATTCTGTGCATGCCTGCCTTCCACTCCTTTTCTGTAATGTTGAGTAAGAGATCCTTTTCCCACAGTACTCTGGGATCTTTGAAAGGAAGGGACTTTAAAATGTTTTATATATTACAGAAATGCTGTTTGAGTCCTCAAAACTGAATCAGTATTTCTTCCGGAATAGAAGTAGGTGGGAGGTGAGGAATATTAGGCAGATTTTGTTTAGCAAAGTTTCTAATTTGGAAGTAGTGAAAGAATTTTGTTGATGGAAAGTTAAATTTGGAGTGTAATTGTTTGTAGGATGCAAAGACCTTATTTATATACAAATCTCTAAATAATTTAATCCTGTATGTTTTCCAAACTTTAAAAACCAAGAGGGTGGAAAAAGGTGGTTATTGTGCAGAGGTGCCATCTTTGGTGGCATTTCTCCTGCAAGTTATAGCTGAGTTGCAAGATTTTATTTTTTAATTTTTAAAGGTGTACACATATTACTTTTTAAATCTTGTTGAACTCCCCTGTCCTTATTCATATTCTAAGTTTCTCAGATCCAATGATTAATTATCACTATCTGTTTTACAAACACATTTTAAGCATAGTAGGTGACCGGGCATTTGCAGTGATTGGCACCTAGGGTCTGGAACCGTCTGCCTTTCATTGTAATATCTGCCATAAACATTAACAGTTTTAAATTTTGATTAAAAACCTACATTCACTCTTTTGCTCTAAGGTCATGTTAAAGTGTACATTCCTACCTTTATTGTTTTAGTCTCTAACTACAGGCTTAATTTTATACGTATATTCTTTTCTTTTATACATTATTCTTTAGCTGTCATCGTGCATGATTTGTGTTGGTTTTATTTCCTTTTATCTTTTCTTATTCTTTTCCATTTGCTTTCATGTATCTACCACTGAGCGTTTATTGTTATAAAACACTTTGGTTGGCTTCCAATCATTTTAAACCTGTTATACAAATAAATTAGACTTGACTTCACACCAGTTGAGCACTTCCAGTACTTTTTCTTTTTTCATTTATTCCTTTTGTTTTTAATTTTGTATTGTTTGGCTCATGATCTTACATTGGTCCTAGACCTATGACAGCTGTGACACAATGGGAAAGATGTAGTGAGTTAGCATACAATATGACCACAGGAATTTCCTCTCGTTAAAAAGCAGGCCTGCACAATGAGAAGGCTGCCTGTATTTTTTAGAACTGCAGTTTATTACATTTTAAAGCACTCTATGCATACACAAGAGCTTACTACACATTAGTTATCCTTTAATTTTTGAGCATTATTTTGCCATAATGTGTATTTTGTTTTATGCATTGCTTTTATTTGCTCTTTAAGAGCAAACTTGTGTTAAGAAGGCACGCATGTCTGCCCACATATGGCCAGGTGAATGAAGCAAACTCTTGTAGGTATATCCATAAGGCCTGTTTTTTTTTTTTTTTTGGTTAGTAATGATGCATGTTTGGGATTTTTGCACCACTGATTTCTTTGTCTCCCTAATACTGCTAACATTACTTTCCGATTCAGTCAGTATATTGATATTGTAACAAGTCGCTATATAAGCGCCCAACCCGACACAGATTCACATCGGAGGCACGTATAAAATAAAAAGACTCTTATTTTTCTTCACCTGTGGGGCACGTCTTCCCCATAATCCCCACAGGCACAACACAGTCCCAAGTGTGAAATAAGCACCACCAAAAACACACCACACACTTTCCTTTCCTTTTTCTCTTCCACCACCACTCCACCTCCAAGTTTTGTCCTCCTCCTCCTGACTCTGGCCAATAAGTGGTGGTTGCTGGCTCCTTTTATTAGGCACCCAGAAGTGCTCCAGGTGATTGCCGACATCCGGCTGCACTTCCAGGTGTGGC
Source organism: Erpetoichthys calabaricus (assembly GCF_900747795.2). Classification (NCBI taxonomy): domain Eukaryota; kingdom Metazoa; phylum Chordata; class Cladistia; order Polypteriformes; family Polypteridae; genus Erpetoichthys; species Erpetoichthys calabaricus. The sequence continues at coordinate 135,848,988 of NC_041398.2, read as the reverse complement.
GAAACTAGTGCCCAAAAGGGGCTAGCAGCTCCTGCTGCAGCACCCCTTGGCGGTGCCTGCGGAACCCAACAGAACTGCACCAAACTCCAACTCCCATGAAGCCCTGCGGGAATCTGAGGCACCGCAGCAACCCAGGGAGGCTGCCATCTAGTGTCCAGGGGGAGATATTGCAATTCTCATGCTCCCCTGGAACATATGCTACAAGGGTGTCCCGGCCAGGCATGGGCTCCAGCCACCTGTCACAATATTTATTTTTAGTTTTCTGCTAAATTTTGACCCATTACTTACAGTATTACTATTGTGCCAAAAATGTAGGAAAGAATTGGAACTCTAGTAGTAAAAAAAAATGGTATCCTTGAATGAATAAAATTGCCTCTTATAAAAGACATTTCATAATTTAATAAAATAGATTAGTAAGCTTTCAACAGAGACAGAGTCCTATGAAAAAAACTTAGTTATAACTTAGTTATTGGTATATAATAAAGATACTGTGAAAAATTTGCCAAAATTTTATCACCTTTCACAAGCATTGCATAAAGAGATCAGTGAAACAATTAATTATTATATTGTGAAATTCTTAGGAAGTTTAATCAAGCTTTAAACATAAAAATGACAAAAAGAAGGAACATTAAACTGCAATGTGCCTGCAGACGTTAGCCAGCCATGTTAATAAGAATTTCTCTGTACACTGCACGTAAATTTGCACCTGATCTTGAAGTTGAAATAGATCTTGGAAGAGCAATATGTTGCTCTTAATGTTTTGTTTCTTTATTAGGGTTATGCTTTCCAGAAGAGTGACAACTCCCTTTGTTTTGGAACAACATATCATGGTTAAGTGAATCAGAAACAGACAGATCTTGGGGACCAGTTATGTTCCAGCGTGACTTTTTGTATGTTTGTTTGTTTTTAATTTATCTTTTTGTGTCTTCATAAAACTATTTACTTTCAAGGGATACTGCATCTCATACGTTTCAGACTATAATTTGAAATTTTATGACTCCTAAGTAGTGGGACACTGAAGAGGACTGCTGATGATAAACTTAGTCCTTTTAGATGTTTGTTTGAAGAAACTTTATATAAGTCAGGCAAGCAGATACTGGAGATTTAGAATTATGGCATTTGTTAAGTTTTTAAGAGACAAAGAAAAAAACAAGAATCAAGAAAAGATACAACAACCCATAAATAATCATGTTACCGTACATTTAATACAAACATTGTAATCCAATTACAATGTCTTGAAGACATGGAATGTAAGACAGCAACTATCTATGAAGGGTGTGACAGTCCAAAACACCCTCTCTCGGTATCCTCTTTAACTGGAAAATTTAGATTTGCCAGTTAAACTAGCAGGCACATCTTTGGGATATGAAAAGAAAATCAGAGTATCAGGGGGAAAAGTCCATGTATACACACAAAGAACACGCTGACTTTGAACACATGCACTTATACTAGGATTTGAACCCAGTTTCCTAGAGCAAAAAAGCAGGATTAATATCCTCTGCTCCGCTATTAAAAACCATGTTCTTTAAATCAAAATTAAATTGACTGAGAAAAGTAAATGTTTTAAATATTCTTAATAATGTTATTGCATATTGCCTGTGTAGGGATAAGCCTTGATCATTCAATTCAGTTCTCGAATATAAGGTGAACAATTTAAATAAGACTATATATTTATCTGTTTTTAGTATTTTGTTAATTCCCTTTCTGGTACCTAAAACACACTAACATTGCTTAATATTTATTTTTCTCCTTGATAGTATGTGGGTGCAGTAATGCAGCACTTCAAATTTAACCCATTATTTTTGCCTTTCATCCACTTAAAAATGTATTTTTTTTTCAGTGCCATTTTTCTCAAATAGGCTATCTTAATAATTGTATTAATGGGGCTTTATTTTACCATGATTGGTTGATGTTATGTATAGAAATTCACATGTCTTTAACTAAATTTAACTTTATTTGTGTAGGTATGTTGTATCAACTTGTAAATTTCTGTCATTGTATTATAGTCTTGTTGTGGTGTGCAAAATCTGTAAGTTTTGGTCTATATTTTTATTATATTTTGCTCAAGACAAAACAACGGATGAACTTAAATACAGATCACTTGCTTGGACAATTTAACATCAAAAGCATTCTGTTTTCCTGAATTGTACCAATATCATTCAGAGTACCATCTGTTTGAACTGAGCAGGAATTCAGGAGATGCGTCAAACTGTATTGATGATTTTATCACCTGTGAAGGGAAGGGCACCAGGACTAAACTGGTTTACAGGTTGAGACAGGAGATTCTTAAAACATCAAAAACTTTATTGCTTGGGAAAACGGACATATTCAAATAGATTAAAGAGTCTAAGTGAATTCATTCATCATATTGAAAGCCAGCCAATCGGAATATCTAACAATCACGTGTTGCGAAACCCCCCACATAGAATTTTATAATAAATATGCGTCGTCTGAAGAGCATCATCAGAAGAAGAAGAAGAGGAAACAGAGATGACAGAAGAGCTAAGTCAGAAGAGGGCGTCAGCAACGTCTGTTGTTTTTATCTGATCATCAGCAAAGCATTTCATGAATAACAAGTGCTAGATCACAAGCTGCCTGGGACATTCATCCTTGTCATCTTTACTTTTTCGTAAGCTTTTCCTAAAGACTATATCCAAACGTTACTATCAATCTTATTTTCTATTATTCCTTATTCTATTTGATATTATTATTCATGCCTTTAACTTTCTATTCTTTGTCTTCATATCTAGAGTGATTGAGGTAATGAGGTAATTTTTATTAAGAACACCTGGGGCAGTTGGAAGTTTGCCATACGCTCTGAACTTCAAGGTTTATCAAGGTTGAAGGCGAGAGCTCCACCTAATAGTAGGGAACAGTACGTAAAGTAAGGCATTCTTGGTTGATATTTGGCCTATAGCCAAGGATGTTGAGCCTTTGTATGTTTAAATGTATTCCTAGAGACCAAAGTAATATTTTGATCTGAGATATATTTAAAATATTATATGTTGTTCATGCCGATAATAAGTAAATCTCTTGAAGTGCTAAGAGAGTGATAAGTTGTGTATGTGTTATTCATAAGGCACTTTTGTGGTTTGAAGTGCTAGAGATTAACTAGCTATGTGTGCATCACTCATAGGGCACTGTTGTGTTTAGGGTCTGTGTATACAGTATGTGTATATCTATGTGTGTATTAATCTTAAGGTGTGAAAGTAGATCAACCGGTAACGAACCGGTTGAAGAAAATAGGCAAAGGATAAGTAGAGGGAGATATCATGATAACACAAGTCTACACTAGATGAAAAGTGCTTTACTAGAAACAACTGAACTATATTTAGTATTGTTATATTTTTAAAAAGAGCAAACAATGTGCATGCTAAGTGATGAAAAAATAAAAAGTAGGAATAGGGAGATAGCTTTAGAAGTGTAAAATTAGACTGTATCACAATACTCTAAACAGTAGAATAAGTATCTCTTGACTTTCAGGACACATTCATTCTCCTATTTTCCATTCTGTGTTCCTACTATTATACACAATGACCTGCAGGGTGCCATGGTGACATTATCTCAATTACATGAACAAACCCCAGACTGGCATTCAGACCAGTACAGGGCAGGTACTCCCAATGACACCATCCAGGTTAATTAACCTAATATAAACATCTTTGAACAAGAAAGAAGACTTCACAAAATAGTGACCAAACTACAAATAAACTGAAATTGGCTCCAGTGACCTCATATATAAGCGATGCATACGCACAAAATTGTTGCGTACACCCGTTTCCTCTCACACTTTGAGATGTATAAAAACTAAACTTGCCATAAAGCCACGTATATTTTCATGGTAGCCCCCGCTTTACGTGCACATGTTTCTACTCAGTTTTGCAAACTGACGGCAACCTGTGTCAAAGCAGTGCTACTGTTTCTGTGTCATTTACCTTTCTTTTTCATAATCATATCAGTGGCATGGGATTTATCAAATACACCAAAATTAATTGCGTATCATTTACAAATTTAATTCATTTAATTGTAATAATTCTGTAACAATATAATGGTGCATGGAATGGCCAAACTATTCCAACTACCACCGCTGCTTTAGTGTTATTACTGTTAGTGCACCACTCAGATTATTTTAACCCATTGTATCTGAGTGTGGAATCACAGCTGTAAAGTAGCAGATTGGAAAGTTCTACGCCGGGTTGTGTCGAGAGCGCAGAGGTTTATCGGGATATTTAAATTGTTCAGAGAGCTGTAATATCATGAATGTAATGTATTCTGTGTGGAGATCAGTGCCTACGTGCTCCTCTCAACGTAAGAGAAAGCCCATTTAAGAAGTACGTAGAACACATAGAATACAAAGCATTTAACGTGCTACTTTAGTTACGGTGGGATCTGGGAAACTCTAGTAAGTTAAACATTGATTTTAAGATGAAGT